>NC_134355.1:24414674-24457174 GCF_048569485.1 Anomaloglossus baeobatrachus
GCAAGAGCAATAACACGTGGGAGGGTAACCTACACAAGAATATGGTGTGACATCAATCACAGATACAGAGATACATAACAGGGAGCAGTATTATAGTACTTATATTCTTGTACATAGGGGGCAGTATTATAGTGGTTATATTCTTGCATATATAGAGCACTATTATAGTAGTTATAATCTTGTACATAGGGGCAGTATTATAGTAGTTATATTCTTGTACATAGGGGCAGTATTATAGTAGTTATATTCTTGTACATAGGGGGCAGTATAATAGTAGTTATATTCTTTGTACATAGGGGCAGTATTATAGTAGTTATATTCTTGTACATAGGGGCACTATTATAGTAGTTATATTCTTGTACATAGGGGCAGTATTATAGTAGATATATTCTTGTACATAGGGGGCAGTATTATAGTAGTTATATTCTTGTACATAGGGGGCAGTATTATAGTGGGTTATATTCTTGTATATATAGAGCACTATTATAGTAGTTATATTCTTGTACATAGGGGGCATGTATTATAGTAGTTATATTCTTGTACATAGGAGCAGTATTATAGCAGTTATATTCTTGTACATAGGAGCAGTATTATAGTAGTTATATTCTTGTACATAGGGGCAGTATTATAGTAGTTATATTTCTTGTACATAGGAGCAGTATTATAGCAGTTATATTCTTGTACATAGGGGCAGTATTATAGTAGTTATATTCTTGTACATAGGGAGCAGTATTATAGTAGTTATATTCTTGTACATAGGGGCAGTATTATAGTAGTTATATTCTTGTATATAGGGGGCAGTATTATAGTAGTTATATTCTTGTACATAGGGGGGCAGTATTATAGTAGTTATATTCTTGTACATAGGGGGCAGTATTATAGTAGTTATAATTCTTGTACATAGGGGGCAGTATTATAGTAGATATAATCTTGTACATAGGGGCAGTATTATAGTAGTTATATTCTTGTACCTAGGGGGCAGTATTATAATAGTTATATTCTTGTACATAGGGGGCAGTATTATAGTAGATATAATCTTGTACATAGGGGCAGTATTATAGTAGTTATATTCTTGTACATAGGGGGCAGTATTATAGTTAGATATAATCTTGTACATAGGGGCAGTATTATAGTAGTTATATTCTTGTACATAGGGGCAGTATTATAATAGTTATATTCTTGTACATAGGGGGGCAGTATTATAGTAGATATAATCTTGTACATAGGGGCAGTATTATAGTAGTTATAATTCTTGTACATATGGGGCAGTATTATAGTAGTTATATTCTTGTACATAGGGGCAGTATTATAGTAGTTATATTCTTGTACATAGGGGCAGTATTATAATAGTTATATTCTTGTACATAGGGGGCAGTATTATAGTAGATATAATCTTGTACTTAGGGGCAGTATTATAGTAGTTATATTCTTGTACATAGGGGCAGTATTATAGTAAGTTATATTCTTGTACATAGGGTGCAGTATCACAGTAGTTATATTCTTGTACATAGGAGCAGTATTATAGTAGTTATATTCTTGTATATAGGAGCAGTATGATAGTAGTTATATTCTTGTATATAGGGGCAGTATTATAGTAGTTATATTCTTGTATATAGGGAGCAGTATTATAGTAATTATATTCTTGTACATAGGGGGCAGTATTATAGTAGTTATATTCTTGTACATAGGGGCAGTATTATAGTAGTTATATTCTTGTACATAGGAGCAGTATTATAGTAGTTATATTCTTGTACATAGGGGCAGTATTATAGTAGTTATATTCTTGTATATAGGGGGCAGTATTATAGTAGTTATATTCTTGTACATAGGGGGCAGTATTATAGTAGTTATATTCTTGTACATAGGGGGCAGTATTATAGTAGTTATATTCTTGTACATAGGGGCAGTATTATAGTAGTTATATTCTTGTATATAGGGGGCAGTATTATAGTAGTTATATTCTTGTACATAGGGGGCAGTATTATAGTAGATATAATCTTGTACATAGGGGGCGAGTATTATAGTAGTTATATTCTTGTACATAGGGGGCAGTATTATAATAGTTATATTCTTGTACATAGGGGGCAGTATTATAGTAGATATAATCTTTGTACATAGGGGCAGTATTATAGTAGTTATATTCTTGTACATAGGGGCAGTATTATAGTAGTTATATTCTTGTACATAGGGGCAGTATTATAGTAGTTATATTCTTGTACATAGGGTGCAGTATCACAGTAGTTATATTCTTGTACATAGGAGCAGTATTATAGTAGTTATATTCTTGTATATAGGAGCAGTATTATAGTAGTTATATTCTTGTATATAGGGGCAGTATTATAGTAGTTATATTATTGTATATAGGGAGCAGTATTATAGTAGTTATATTCTTGGACATTGGAGCAGTATTATAGCAGTTGTATTCTTGTACATAGGGGCAGTACTTATAGTAGTTATATTCTTGTACATAGGGGGCAGTACTATAGTAGTTATATTCTTGTACATAGGAGCAGTAATTATAGTAGTTGTATTCTTGTACATAGGAGGCAGTATTATAGTAGTTATATTCTTGTACATTGGAGCAGTATATAGCAGTTGTATTCTCTGTACATAGGGGCAGTATTATAGTAGTTATATTTCTGTACATAGGGGCAGTATTATAGTCATTGTATTCTTGTACATAGGTGGCAGTATTATAGTAGTTATATTTCCTGTACATAGGGGCAGTATTATAGTAGTTGTATTCTTGTACATAGGGGCAGTATTATAGTAGTTATATTCTTGTATATAGGAGCAGTATTATAGTAGTTATATTCTTGTACATAGGGGCAGTATATAGTAGTTGTATTCTTGTACATAGGAGCAGTATTATAGTAGATATAATCTTGTACATAGGGGCAGTATTATAGTAGTTATATTCTTGTTACATAGGGGCAGTATTATAGTAGTTATATTCTTGTACATAGGGTGCAGTATCACAGTAGTTATATTCTTGTACATAGGAGCAGTATTATAGTAGTTATATTCTTGTATATAGGAGCAGTATTATAGTAGTTATATTCTTGTATATAGGGGCAGTATTATAGTAGTTATATTATTGTATATAGGGAGCAGTAATATAGTAGTTATATTCTTGTACATTGGAGCAGTATTATAGCAGTTGTATTCTTGTACATAGGTGCAGTATTATAGTAGTTATATTCTTGTACATAGGGGGCAGTACTATAGTAGTTATATTCTTGTACTAGGAGGCAGTATTATAGTAGTTGTATCTTGTACATAGGAGGCAGTATTATAGTAGTTATATTCTTGTACATTGGAGCAGTATTATAGCAGTTGTATTCTTGTACATAGGGGCAGTATTATAGTAGTTATATTTCTGTACATAGGGGGCAGTATTATAGTCGTTGTATTCTGTACATAGGGGCAGTATTATAGTAGTTATATTCTGTTACATAGGGGCAGTATTATAGTAGTTGTATTCTTGTACATAGGGGCAGTATTATAGTAGTTATATTCTTGTATATAGGAACAGTATTATAGTAGTTATATTCTTGTACATAGGGGCAGTATTATAGTAGTTGTATTCTTGTATATAGGAGCAGTATTATAGTAGTTATATTCCTGTACATAGGGGCAGTATTATAGTAGTTATATTCCTGTACATAGGGCAGTATTATAGTAGTTGTATTCTTGTACATAGGAGGCAGTATTATAGTAGTTATATTCTTGTACATTGGAGCAGTATTATAGCAGTTGTATTCTTGTACATAGGGGCAGTATTATAGTAGTTATATTCCTGTACATAGGGGCAGTATTATAGTCGTTGTATTCTTGTACATAGGGGCAGTATTATAGTAGTTATATTCCTGTACATAGGGGCAGTATTATAGTCATTGTATTCTTGTACATAGGGGCAGTATTATAGTAGTTATATTCCTGTACAAGGGGCAGTATTATAGTAGTTGTATTCTTGTACATAGGGGGCAGTATTATAGTAGTTATATTCTTGTACATAGGGCAGTATTATAGTAGTTATATTCTTGTACATAGGGGGCAGTATTATAAGTAGTTATAATTCTTGTATATAGGGGCAGTATTATAGTAGTTATATTCTTGTACATAGGGGCAAGTATTATAGTAGTTATAGTCTTGTACATAGGGGCAGTATTATAGTAGTTATATTCTTGTACATGAGCAGTATTATAGTAGTTATATTCTTGTACATAGGGGGCAGTATTATAGTAGTTATATTCTTGTACATAGGAGCAGTATTATAGTAGTTATATTCTTGTACATAGGGGTCAGTATTAGAGTAGTTATATTCTTGTACATAGGGAGCAGTATTATAGTAGTTATAGTCTTGTACATAGGGGCAGTATTATAGTAGTTATATTCTTGTACATAGGAGGCAGTATTATAGTAGTTATATTCTTGTTACATAGGGCAGTATTATAGTAGTTATATTCTTGTACATAGGGGCAGTATTATAGTAGTTATATTCTTTTACAAAGGGGGCAGTATTATAGTAGTTATATTCTTTTACATAGGGGCAGTATTATAGTAGTTATATTCTTGTACATAGGGGGCAGTATTATAGTAGTTATATTCTTCTACATAGGGGACAGTATTATAGTAGTTATATTCTTGTACATAGGGGGGCAGTATTATAGTAGTTATATTCCTTGTACATAGGGGGCAGTATTATAGTAGTTATATTCTTGTACATAGGGGGCAGTAATTATAGTAGTTATATTCTTGTACATAGGGGCAGTATTATAGTAGTTGTATCTTGTACATAGGAGGCAGTACTATAGTAGTTATATTCTTGTACATAGGAGCAGTATATATAGTAGTTATATTCTTGTACCATAGGGGCAGTATTATAGTAGTTATATTCTTGTATATAGGGGCAGTATTATAGTAGTTATATTTCTTGTACATAGGGGCAGTATTATAGTAGTTATATTCTTGTACATAGGGGCAGTATTATAGTAGTTATATTCATGTATATAGGGCAGTATTATAGTAGTTATATTCTTGTACATAGGGGCAGTATTATAGTAGTTGTATTCTTGTACATAGGAGGCAGTACTATAGTAGTTATATTTCTTGTACATAGGAGCAGTATTATAGTAGTTATATTCTTGTACATAGGGGCAGTATTATAGTAGTTACTATTCTTGTACATAGGGGCAGTATTATAGTAGTTATAAATCTTGTATATAGGGGCAAGTATTATAGTAGTTATATTCTTGTACATAGGATCAGTATTATAGTAGTTATATTCTTGTACATAGGGGCAGTATTATAGGTAAGTTATATTCTTGTATATAGGGGCAGTATTATAGCTAGTTATATTCTTGTACATAGGGGGCAGTATTATACAACCACGTGCAGAATTATTAGGCAAGTTGTATTTTAGAGGATTTTTTTTATTATTGATCAACAAACTATGTTCTCAATCAAACCCAAAAGACTCATAAATATCAGAGCTTAATATTTTTGGCAGTTGGAGGGGGTTTTTAGATTTGACTTTCTTAGGGCCCCTTTCACACGTCAGTGATTCTGGTACGTTTGTTGCTTTTTTTTTTAAACGTACCAGAATCACTGACATACGCGGGACGCATTATAATGAATGGTTCCTGCGCTCACACATCAGTGATTTTTTCACTGCACGTGTCTCCGTGCGTGTACCCGCGTGTGCGTGATTGCCGCACGGAGACATGTCCATTTTTTTCTGGCATCACTGATGTCCCAACGGACTACGCAGTGGTGTGGTCCGTGAAACACCGGTGCCAGAAAAAAAGTGCTTTTAAAATAAAAATAATTTTTACTCACCCGGCGTCCAGCGATGTCCCTCTGCAGCCCGTTCTCCCTGCTGCTTCTGAGGCCGGCTCATTATTGTCGCGCATGTTCATTATGCGCGACACAGCCGACCCGGAAGCAGCTGCTGCGGGGGTCACCGCCAGCCGGATGCTGCACCGCGGGGAGGATTCAGCACCACGGAGAGCGGGAGCGCTCACAGGTGAGTTGTTTTCTAAGTGCAATCACGGGCCACGGAGAATGGAGCCCGGGATTGCACTTAGACAACCCACATGTGCCGTGATTCACGGCACACGGAGGGACATGTGCATGTTTTACACGCCAGTGAAAAAACGTCAGTGTTTTTCACTGACGTGTGAAACGGGCCTTAGGAGGATCTGTTTGTGCACGTAACTATTACTGTGCAGAATTATTAGGCCAACTTAATAAAAACCAAATCTATTCCCATCTCACTTGTTATTGTCACCAGGATAAACCAATATAACTGCACAAAATTTAGAAATAAACA
The DNA here is from genome assembly GCF_048569485.1 of Anomaloglossus baeobatrachus. NCBI lineage: Eukaryota > Metazoa > Chordata > Amphibia > Anura > Aromobatidae > Anomaloglossus > Anomaloglossus baeobatrachus. Next base: position 24,421,009 of record NC_134355.1, read on the forward strand.
TTTCTGACATGGCAAAAACAAACCCCAAAACAAATAGTGTCCAATATAGCCCCCTTTCTTTCTGAAGACGCTCAGCAGCCGACCATCCATAGATTCTGTCATTGGCTTGATCTGTTTACGATCCACATTGCGTGCAGCAAGCCACCACAGCACTCCAGACACTGCTCCCAGAGGTGACTGTTTTCCCTCCCTGAAGATCTCACATTTTATGAGGGACCACAGGTTCTCTATGGGGTTCAGATCAGGTGAACAAGGGGGCCATGTCATTATTTTTCATCTTTTATCCCTTTACTTTGGCCAGCCACGCTGTGGAGTAGTTGGATGCATGTGAGTAGAGCATTGTCCTGCATGAAAAATCATGTTTTTCTTGAACGATACGACGTCTTCCTGTGCCACTGCTTGAAGAAGTTGTCTTCCGGAAACTGGCAGTAGGTCTGGGAGTTGAGCTTCACTCCATCCTCAACCCGAAAAGGTCCCACAAGTTGATCTTTGATGATCCCAGCCCATACCAGTGCCCACCTCCACCTTGCTGGGCGTCTGAGTCGGAGTGGAGCTCTCTGCCCTTTACTGATCAGCCTCTGGCCCATCCATCTGCCCATCAAGAGTCACTCTCATTTCAATCAGTCCCATAAAACCTGGTGAAAAATCAGTCTTCAGATATTTCTTGGCCCAGTCTTGAGGTTTTATCTGATGTTTCTTGGTCAGAGGTGGTGGTTTTCAGCCTTCCTTACCTTGGCCATGTCCCTGAGTATGGCACACCTTGTGCTTTTTGATACTCCAGTGACGTTGCAGCTCTGAAATGTGGCCAAACTGGTGGCAAATGGCATCTTGGCAGCTTCACGCTTGATTTTCCTCAATTCATGGGCAGTTATTTTGCGGATATTTTGCCCAGCGCGCTTCTTGCGACCCTGTTGACTATTGCCATGAAACGCTTGATTGTTCGGTGATCACGCTTCAAAAGTTTGGCAATTTCAAGACTGCTGCGTCCCTCTGCAAGACATCGCACAATATGGACTTTTCAGAGCCCGTCACATCTCTCTTCTGACCCATTTTGCCAAAAGAAAAGAAGTTACCTAATAATTAAGCCCCCATTATATAGGGTGTTGATGTCATTACACCGCACCCCTCCTCATTACAGAGATGCACATCACCGGATTTACTTCATTGGTAGTTGGCTCTCAGCCTATACAGCTTGGAGTAGGACGACATGTATAAAAAGCATCATGTGATCAACATACTCATTTGCCTAATAATTCTGCACACAGTGTAGTAGTTATATTCTTGTACATAGGGGCAGTATTATAACAGTTATATTCTTGTACATAGGGGCAGTATTATAGTAGTTATATTCTTGTACATAGGGGCAGTATTATAGAAGTTATATTTTTGTACACAGGTGGCAGTATTATAGTAGTTATATTCTTCTACATAGGGACAGTATTATAGTAGTTATATTCTTGTACATAGGGGGCAGTATTATAGTAGTTATATTCTTGTACATAGGGGGCAGTATTATAGTAGTTATAGTCTTGTACATAGGGGCAGTATTATAGTAGTTATATTCTTGTACATAGGGGCAGTATTATAGTAGTTATATTCTTGTACATAGGGGGCAGTATTATAGTAGTTATATTCTTGTACATAGGGGGCAGTATTATAGTAGTTGTATTCTTCTACATAGGGACAGTATTATAGTAGTTATATTCTTCTACATAGGGACAGTATTATAGTAGTTATATTCTTGTACATAGGGGGCAGTATTATAGTAGTTATATTCTTGTACATAGGGGGCAGTATTATAGTAGTTGTATTCTTGTACATAGGATGCAGTATTATAGTAGTTATATTCTTGTACATTGGAGCAGTATTATAGCAGTTGTATTCTTGTACATAGGGGCAGTATTATAGTAGTTATATTCCTGTACATAGGGGCAGTATTATAGTCGTTGTATTCTTCTACATAGGGGCAGTATTATAGTAGTTATATTCCTGTACATAGGGGCAGTATTATAGTAGTTGTATTCTTGTACATAGGGGCAGTATTATAGTAGTTATATTCTTGTATATAGGAGCAGTATTATAGTAGTTATATTCTTGTACATAGGAGCAGTATTATAGTAGTTATATTCCCGTACATAGGGGGCAGTATTATAGTAGTTATATTCTTGTACATTGGAGCAGTATTATAGCAGTTGTATTCTTGTACATAGGGGCAGTATTATAGTAGTTATATTCCTGTACATAGGGGCAGTATTATAGTCGTTGTATTCATTGTACATAGGGGCAGTATTATAGTAGTTATATTCCTGTACATAGGGGCAGTATTATAGTAGTTGTATTCTTGTACATAGGGGCAGTATTATAGTAGTTATATTCTTGTATATAGGAGCAGTATTATAGTAGTTATATTCTTGTACATAGGAGCAGTATTATAGTAGTTATATTCCTGTACATAGGGGGCAGTATTATAGTTGTTGTATTCTTGTACATAGGGGCAGTATTATAGTAGTTATATTCCTGTACATAGGGGCAGTATTATATTAGTTGTATTCTTGTACATAGGGGCAGTATTATAGTAGTTATATTCTTGTATATAGGAGCAGTATTATAGTAGTTATATTCTTGTACATAGGAGCAGTATTATAGTAGTTATATTCCTGTACATAGGGGGCAGTATTATAGTAGTTATATTCTTGTACATAGGAGCAGTATTATAGTAGTTATATTCTTGTACATAGGGGGCAGTATTATAATAGTTATATTCTTGTATATAGGGGCAGTATTATAGTAGTTATATTCTTGTACATAGGGGCAGTATTATAGTAGTTATAGTCTTGTACATAGGGGCAGTATTATAGTAAGTTATATTCTTGTACATAGGAGCAGTATTATAGTAGTTATATTCTTGTACATAGGGGGCAGTATTATAGTAGTTATATTCTTGTACATAGGAGCAGTATTATAGTAGTTATATTCTTGTACATAGGGGGCAGTATTATAGTAGTTATATTCTTGTACATAGGAGCAGTATTATAGTAGTTATAGTCTTGTACATAGGGGCAGTATTATAGTAGTTATATTCTTGTACATAGGGGCAGTATTATAACAGTTATATTCTTGTACATAGGGGCAGTATTATAGTAGTTATATTCTTGTACATAGGGGGCAGTATTATAGTAGTTATATTCTTGTACATAGGGGCAGTATTATAGTAGTTATATTCTTGTACATAGGGGCAGTATTATAGTAGTTATATTCTTGTACATAGGGGCAGTATTATAGTAGTTATATTCTTGTACATAGGGGCAGTATTATAGTAGTTATATTCTTGTACATAGGGGGCAGTATTATAGTAGTTATATTCTTCTACATAGGGACAGTATTATAGTAGTTATATTCTTGTACATAAGGGGGCAGTATTATAGTAGTTATATTCTTGTACATAGGGGGCAGTATTATAGTAGTTATATTCTTGTACATAGGGGGCAGTATTATAGTAGTTATATTCTTGTACATAGGGGCAGTATTATAGTAGTTGTATTCTTGTACATAGGAGGCAGTACTATAGTAGTTATATTCTTGTACATAGGAGCAGTATTATAGTAGTTGTATTCTTGTACATAGGAGGCAGTATTATAGTAGTTATATTCTTGTACATTGGAGCAGTATTATAGCAGTTGTATTCTTGTACATAGGGGGCAGTATTATAGTAGTTATATTCCTGTACATAGGGGCAATATTATAGTCGTTGTATTCTTGTACATAGGGGCAGTATTATAGTAGTTATATTCCTGTACATAGGGGGCAGTATTATAGTAGTTTATTCTTGTACATAGGGGCAGTATTATAGTAGTTATATTCTTGTATATAGGAGCAGTATTATAGTAGTTATATTCTTGTACATAGGAGCAGTATTATAGTAGTTATATTCCTGTACATAGGGGGCAGTATTATAGTAGTTATATTCTTGTACATAGGAGGCAGTACTATAGTAGTTATATTCTTGTACATAGGGGGCAGTATTATAGTAGTTATATTCTTGTATATATAGAGCACTATTATAGTAGTTATATTCTTGTACATAGGGGGCAGTATTATAGTAGTTATATTTTTGTACATAGGAGCAGTATTATAGTAGTTATATTCTTGTACATAGGGGGCAGTATTATAGTAGTTATATTCTTGTACATAGGAGCAGTATTATAGTAGTTATAGTCTTGTACATAGGGGCAGTATTATAGTAGTTATATTCTTGTACATAGGGGCAGTATTATAGTAGTTATATTCTTGTACATAGGGCAGTATTATAGTAGTTATATTCTTGTACATGGGGCAGTATTATAGTAGTTATAGTCTTGTACATAGGGGCAGTATTATAGTAGTTATATTCTTGTACATAGGGGCAGTATTATAGTAGTTATATTCTTGTACATAGGGGCAGTATTATAGTAGTTATATTCTTGTACATAGGGGCAGTATTATAGTAGTTATAGTCTTGTACATAGGGGCAGTATTATAGTAGTTATATTCTTGTACATAGGGGCAGTATTATAGTAGTTATATTCTTGTACATAGGGGGCAGTATTATAGTAGCTATATTCTTGTACATAGGGGCAGTATTATAGTAGTTATAGTCTTGTACATAGGGGCAGTATTATAAGTAGTTATATTCTTGTACATAGGGGGCAGTATTATAGTAGTTATATTCTTGTACATAGGAGCAGTATTATAGTAGTTATATTCTTGTACATAGAGGGCAGTATTATAGTAGTTATGTTCTTGTACATAGGAGCAGTATTATAGTAGTTATATTCTTGTACATAGAGGGCAGTATTATAGTAGTTATATTCTTGTACATAGGGGCAGTATTATAGTAGTTATATTCTTGTACATAGGGGCAGTATTATAGTAGTTATATTCTTGTACATAGGGGAAGTATTATAGTAGTTATATTCTTGTACATAGGAGCAGTATTATAGTAGTTATATTCTTGTACATAGGGGCAGTATTATAGTAGTTATATTCTTGTACATAGGGGCAGTATTATAGTAGTTATATTCTTGTACATAGGGGGCAGTATTATAGTAGTTATATTCTTGTACATAGGGGCAGTATTATAGTAGTTATATTCTTGTACATAGGGGCAGTATTATAGTAGTTATATTCTTGTACATAGGGGCAGTATTATAGTAATTACACTTTTGTATATTCTGAGTTGGGTTATACAGATATGAAGTCTCGTATGGATCCAAAAGATTTATGGAAATGATTATACAGTGAAATCTAGGAGAGATAATGGCTTTCATCTTGATTTCCTCTTCTTTGAGCCTTCCTGCCCTGTAATGTGTTGCATATTTGATGGCCCTTTAAGAGCAGCTATATTTAATGAAGTGACGATGGAGCATATGGCTTTGCCCTCATCTCTAATGTCTCGGTGACATTTGGTGGGGGCTTTTCTAGGAATGCTTGGATACGCTGCTTTAGTGGGATATTTGCTGTCGGTGACAGGCGGATGCTGTTCCAGCTTTTCTTTCTTTCTAATGGCGCTCTCATATCTCTGACACTTCATGGCTGATGTTCATTTTTCCAATTGTTTACTGATTGGGATGAATGATCACATTTTGTGTGGTGGAAGCTGGGAATGGGCAGTTTGTGATGTGGGTGAATGGCGCTGCCTCTCGGTTTGGCAGTGGCCGGGATCTTGGCTTCCTACAGAACAATCTGTCGCCCTGAAAATGGCTCACGACACCATCTATTCCTGGAAAGATCTCACTGACTGACGAGTGGACAACTCCTTGCACTTCCTTCCATCCATCTTGGGCAGCCTACGTCTGCTTGGCTGACAATTCCCACACAGATGGATTAAAGGGCAACTCCACTTATCACTGATACCAACATCTGCAGAACAGTAAACAGCTCTATAATACACGGTAAAAATAATTCATACACTAACTTTCCGCCTCCTACTGAGGAACAAACCTTGTACTTTGTGAAGAAAATCGGATTTGTCTTTGTTCTGACAAACCAACAAAATGTTATAGACACGGAGGAACAATTCTGGGAATACAACTACTATAATACTGCCTCTATGTACAAGAATATAACTACTATAATACTGCCTCTATGTACAAGAATATAACTACTATAATACTGCCCCTATATACAAGAATATAACTACTATAATACTGCCCCTATATACAAGAATATAACTACTATAATACTGCCCCTATGTACAAGAATATAACTACTATAATACTGCCTCTATGTACAAGAATATAACTACTATAATACTGCCCCTATATACAAGAATATAATTACTATAATACTGCCCCTATGTACAAGAATATGACTACTATAATACTGCCCCTATATACAAGAATATAATTACTATAATACTGCCCCTATATACAAGAATATAATTACTATAATACTGCCCCTATGTACAAGAATATAACTACTATAATACTGCCCCTATATACAAGAATATAACTACTATAATACTACCCCCTATGTACAAGAATATAACTACTATAATACTGCCCCTATATACAAGAATATAACTACTATAATACTACCCCCTATGTACAAGAATATAACTACTATAATACTGCCTCTATGTACAAGAATATAACTACTATAATACTGCCCCTATGTACAAGAATATAACTACTATAATACTGCCCCTATATACAAGAATATAACTACTATAATACTACCCCCTATGTACAAGAATATAACTACTATAATACTGCCCCTATATACAAGAATATAACTACTATAATACTACCCCCTATGTACAAGAATATAACTACTATAATACTGCCCCTATATACAAGAATATAACTACTATAATACTACCCCCTATGTACAAGAATATAACTACTATAATACTGCCTCTATGTACAAGAATATAACTACTATAATACTGCCCCTATATACAAGAATATAACTACTATAATACTACCCCCTATGTACAAGAATATAACTACTATAATACTGCCTCTATGTACAAGAATATAACTACTATAATACTGCCCCTATATACAAGAATATAACTACTATAATACTACCCCCTATGTACAAGAATATAACTACTATAATACTGCCCCTATATACAAGAATATAACTACTATAATACTACCCCCTATGTACAAGAATATAACTACTATAATACTGCCTCTATGTACAAGAATATAACTACTATAATACTGCCCCTATATCCAAGAATATAACTACTATAATACTACCCCCTATGTACAAGAATATAACTACTATAATACTGCCCCTATATACAAGAATATAACTACTATAATACTGCCCCTATATACAAGAATATAACTACTATAATACTACCCCCTATGTACAAGAATATAACTACTATAATACTGCCCCTATATACAAGAATATAACTACTATAATACTACCCCCTATGTACAAGAATATAACTACTATAATATTGCTCCTATGTACAAGAATATAACTACTATAATACTGCCCCTATATACAAGAATATAACTACTATAATACTGCCCTCTATGTACAAGAATATAACTACTATAATACTGCCCCTTATGTACAAGAATATAACTTCTATAATTCTGTTCCTATGTACAATGGACAAGAATAAAAAATGTTATTATCTGCTTTCGTATCAGTAATTGAAGTTCACTTGATGTTACTTTGTCCAGATATTTTGTTGTAGATGTTGTCACTTTTTTTCTCTGTTGTCCAATTCATTTTTCCAGACCTCTTTCTCGCCAGAGAGTGTGATATTGTTTAATTAACAGTCAATTAATTAATTTGGAGTTCTGACATTATTTAGTTGAGTGTTTCTCTAATTATGAACTGAAAAGTCGCCTTATTAGTCACTGTCCATGTGTCATTTAGCAAAAACGAAATTAATTATAAACAATTGTCATGTTTCTTTGCATCTGTATTCCTGGGAACATTGCTAGAGGAGAAAATGAACTTTATCAGCTAGTGTCAGGCGGCTGCTGCCAAGCCAAGGGTTTGAGAGTATGGAAAGCCATAGAGGTAGAGGATGAGAATATAACATTATCTATACCAGTATTAAACCAACTCCCCCCCCCCCCCCCCTCCATCCATCCCAGATTTACTGGCTGGATGACATCACAGTGACTTTTCCAATGACATGTAATATGTATTTGCACTGCATTCAGGGGTTGTTACATCTTCCTCCTGAGAACTGTCAGGCCTAACAAGCATTACACACAATCCATTGACACAAGTCACACAGATCGCCTTTCCACTGCTAATTACACTACTATAACCCTCAGCATCCTCCCATGCTGATCTATATGCCATTCTGCTCTTCATAGCTCGGGTCCATTACCGCCCCTGATGTCAATATACCGTAGACTGATGGTGAAAGCAGCCGCAGTGTGGATGGAGCAGAGCTCTGCTGACGTAGAAAAGGATTTGGGAATGGGAGTGCTTACATTTCAGCAGCCAATGTCAGGCAGCTGTCATAAAGCCGCATAAAATAGTAGGATGCAACAAAATATTACAAAATAAACACTATCAAATATTAAGTTTATCTTTATATACACATTAGTCTGACTTTAGGTTGTGTCCAGAACACAGCAGCAATTACACATGACCCCTATAAGAAGGAGGGGAGAGGATGAGGAGGGAGCGGCCTGTGTGCCCAGCCTGGAGGGAGCGGCCTGTGTGCCCAGCCTGGAGGGAGCGGCCTGTGTGCCCAGCCTGGAGGGAGCGGCCTGTGTGCCCAGCCTGGAGGGAGCGGCCTGTGTGCCCACCCTGGAGGGAGCGGCCTGTGTGCCCTGCCTGGAGGGAGCGGCCTGTGTGCCCACCCTGGAGGGAGCGGCCTGTGTGCCCAGCCTGGATGGAGCGGCCTGTGTGCCCAGCCTGGATGGAGCGGCCCTGTGTGCCCCAGCCTGGAGGGAGCGGCCTGTGTGCCCAGCCTGGAGGGAGCGGCCTGTGTGCCCAGCCTGGAGGGAGCGGCCTGTGTGCCCACCCTGGAGGGAGCGGCCTGTGTGCCCAGCCTGGAGGGAGCGGCCTGTGTGCCAGCCTGGAGGGAGCGGCCTGTGTGCCCAGCCTGGAGGGAGCGGCCTGTGTGCCCAGCCTGGAGGGAGCGGCCTGTGTGCCCAGCCTGGAGGGAGCGGCCTGTGTGCCCAGCCTGGAGGGAGCGGCCGGTGTGTCCAGCCTGGAGGGAGCGGCCTGTGTGCCCAGCCTGGAGGGAGCGGCCTGTGTGCTCAGCCTGGAGGGAGCGGCCTGTGTGCTCAGCCTGGAGGGAGCGGCCTGTGTGCCCAGCCTGGAGGGAGCGGCCTGTGTGCCCAGCCTGGAGGGAGCGGCCGGTGTGCCCAGCCTGGAGGGAGCGGCCGGTGTGCCCAGCCTGGAGGGAGCGGCCGGTGTGTCCAGCCTGGAGGGAGCGGCCGGTGTGTCCAGCCTGGAGGGAGCGGCCTGTGTGCCCAGCCTGGAGGGAGCGGCCTGTGTGCCCAGCCTGGAGGGAGCGGCCTGTGTGCCCAGCCTGGAGGGAGCGGCCTGTGTGTCCAGCCTGGAGGGAGCGGCCTGTGTGCCCAGCCTGGAGGGAGCGGCCTGTGTGCACAGCCTGGAGGGAGCGGCCTGTGTGCCCAGCCTGGAGGGAGCGGCCTGTGTGGCACAGCCTGGAGGGAGCGGCCTGTGTGCCCAGCCTGGAGGGAGCGGCCTGTGTGCCCAGCCTGGAGGGAGAGGCCTGTGTGCCCTGCCTGGAGGGAGCGGCCTGTGTGCCCAGCCTGGAGGGAGCGGCCTGTGTGCCCAGCCTGGAGGAGCGGCCTGTGTGCCCTGGCTGGAGGGAGCGGCCTGTGTGCCCAGCCTGGAGGGAGAGGCCTGTGTGCCCTGCCTGGAGGGAGCGGCCTGTGTGCCCAGCCTGGAGGGAGCGGCCTGTGTGCCCAGCCTGGAGGGAGCGGCCTGTGTGCCCAGCCTGGAGGGAGCGGCCCTGTGTGCCCAGCCTGGAGGGAGCGGCCTGTGTGCCCTGCCTGGAGGGAGAGGCCTGTGTGCCCAGCCTGGAGGGAGCGGCCTGTGTGCCCAGCCTGGAGAGAGCGGCCTGTGTGCCCTGCCTGGAGGGAGCGGCCTGTGTGCCCTGCCTGGAGGGAGCGGCCTGTGTGCCCAGCCTGGAGGGAGCGGCCTGTGTGCCCAGCCTGGAGGGAGCGGCCTGTGTGCCCAGCCTGGAGGGAGCGGCCTGTGTGCCCAGCCTGGAGGGAGCGGCCTGTGTGCCCAGCCTGGAGGGAGCGGCCTGTGTGCCCAGCCTGGAGGGAGAGGCCTGTGTGCCCAGCCTGGAGGGAGCGGCCTGTGTGTCCAGCCTGGAGGGAGCGGCCTGTGTGCCCCAGCCTGGAGGGAGCGGCCTGTGTGCCCTGCCTGGAGGGAGCGGCCTGTGTGCCAGCCTGGAGGGAGCGGCCTGTGTGCCCAGCCTGGAGGGAGCGGCCTGTGTGCCCTGCCTGGAGGGAGCGGCCTGTGTGCCCAGCCTGGAGGAGCGGCCTGTGTGCCCAGCCTGGAGGGAGCGGCCTGTGTGCCCTGCCTGGAGGGAGCGGCCTGTGTGCCCAGCCTGGAGGGAGCGGCCTGTGTGCCCTGCCTGGAGGGAGCGGCCTGTGTGCCCAGCCTGGAGGGAGCGGCCTGTGTGCCCAGCCTGGAGGGAGCGGCCTGTGTGCCCTGCCTGGAGGGAGCGGCCTGTGTGCCCAGCCTGGAGGGAGCGGCCTGTGTGCCCAGCCTGGAGGGAGAGGCCTGTGTGCCCAGCCTGAGGGAGCGGCCTGTGTGCCCAGCCTGGAGGGAGCGGCCTGTGTGCCCAGCCTGGAGGGAGCGGCCTGTGTGCCCAGCCTGGAGGGAGCGGCCTGTGTGCCCAGCCTGGAGGGAGCGGCCTGTGTGCCCTGCCTGGAGGGAGCGGCCTGTGTGTCCAGCCTGGAGGGAGCGGCCTGTGTGCCCAGCCTGGAGGGAGCGGCCTGTGTGCCCAGCCTGGAGGGAGCGGCCTGTGTGCCCAGCCTGGAGGGAGCGGCCTGTGTGCCCAGCCTGGAGGGAGCGGCCTGTGTGCCCAGCCTGGAGGGAGCGGCCTGTGTGCCCAGCCTGGAGGGAGCGGCCTGTGTCAAGCCTGGAGGGAGCGGCCTGTGTGCCCAGCCTGGAGGGAGCGGCCTGTGTGCCCAGCCTGGAGGGGAGCGGCCTGTGTGCCCAGCCTGGAGGGAGCGGCCTGTGTGCCCAGCCTGGAGGGAGCGGCCTATGTGCCCAGCCTGGAGAGGAGCGGCCTGTGTGCCCAGCCTGGAGAGAGCGGCCTGTGTGCCCAGCCTGGAGGGAGCGGCCTGTGTGCCCAGCCTGGAGGGAGCGGCCTGTGTGCCCTGCCTGGAGAGAGCGGCCTGTGTGCCCAGCCTGGAGGGAGCGGCCTGTGTGCCCAGCCTGGAGAGAGCGGCCTGTGTGCCCAGCCTGGAGGGAGCGGCCTGTGTGTCCAGCCTGGAGAGAGCGGCCTGTGTGCCCAGCCTGGAGAGAGCGGCCTGTGTGCCCAGCCTGGAGGGAGCGGCCTGTGTGCCCAGCCTGGAGAGAGCGGCCTGTGTGCCCAGCCTGGAGAGAGCGGCCTGTGTGCCCAGCCTGGAGGGAGCGGCCTGTGTGCACTGCCTGGAGGGAGCGGCCTGTGTGCACTGCCTGGAGGGAGCGGCCTGTGTGCCCTGCCTGGAGGGGAGCGGCCTGTGTGCACTGCCTGGAGGGAGCGGCCTGTGTGCCCAGCCTGGAGGGAGCGGCCTGTGTGTCCAGCCTGGAGGGAGCGGCCTGTGTCAAGCCTGGAGGGAGCGGCCTGTGTGCCCAGCCTGGAGGGAGCGGCCTGTGTGCCCAGCCTGGAGGGAGCGGCCTGTGTGCCCAGCCTGGAGGGAGCGGCCTGTGTGCCCAGCCTGGAGGGAGCGGCCTGTGTGCCCAGCCTGGAGGGAGCGGCCTGTGTGCCCAGCCTGGAGGGAGCGGCCTGTGTGCCCAGCCTGGAGGGAGCGGCCTGTGTGCCCAGCCTGGAGGGAGCGGCCTGTGTGCCCAGCCTGGAGGGAGCGGCCTCTGTGCCCAGCCTGGAGGGGGCGGCCTGTGTGCCCAGCCTGGAGGGAGCGGCCTGTGTGCCCAGCCTGGAGGGAGCGGCCTGTGTGCCCAGCCTGGAGGGAGCGGCCTGGAGGGAGCGGCCTGTGTGTCCAGCCTGGAGGGAGCGGCCTGTGTGCCCAGCCTGGAGGGAGCGGCCTGGAGGGAGCGGCCTGTGTGCCCAGCCTGGAGGGAGCGGCCTGTGTGCCCAGCCTGGAGGGAGCGGCCTGTGTGCCCAGCCTGGAGGGAGAGGCCTGTGTGCCCAGCCTGGAGGGAGCGGCCTGTGTGCCCAGCCTGGAGGGAGCGGCCTCTGTGCCCAGCCTGGAGGGAGCGGCCTGTGTGTCCAGCCTGGAGGGAGCGGCCTGTGTGCCCAGCCTGGAGGGAGTGGCCTGTGTGCCCTGCCTGGAGGGAGCGGCCTGTGTGTCCAGCCTGGAGGGAGCGGCCTGTTTGTCCTGCCTGGAGGGAGCGGCCTGTGTGTCCAGCCTGGAGGGAGCGGCCTGTGTGCCCAGCCTGGAGGGAGTGGCCTGTGTGCCCTGCCTGGAGGGAGCGGCCTGTGTGTCCAGCCTGGAGGGAGCGGCCTGTTTGTCCTGCCTGGAGGGAGCGGCCTGTGTGCCCTGCCTGGAGGGAGTGGCCTGTGTGCCCAGCCTGGAGGGAGTGGCCTGTGTGCCCAGCCTGGAGGGAGCGGCCTGTGTGCCCAGCCTGGAGGGAGCGGCCTGTGTGCCCAGCCTGGAGGCAGCGGCCTGTGTGCCCAGCCTGGAGGGAGCGTCCTGTGTGCCCAGCCTGGAGGGAGTGGCCTGTGTGCCCAGCCTGGAGGGAGCGGCCTGTGTGCCCAGCCTGGAGGGAGTGGCCTGTGTGCCCAGCCTGGAGGCAGCGGCCTGTGTGCCCAGCCTGGAGGGAGCGTCCTGTGTGCCCAGCCTGGAGGGAGCGGCCTGTGTGTCCAGCCTGGAGGGAGCGGCCTGTGTGCCCAGCCTGGAGGGAGTGGCCTGTGTGCCCTGCCTGGAGGGAGCGGCCTGTGTGCCCTGCCTGGAGGGAGCGGCCTGTGTGCCCAGCCTGGAGGGAGCGGCCTGTGTGCCCAGCCTGGAGGGAGCGGCCTGTGTGCCCAGCCTGGAGGGAGCGGCCTGTGTGCCCAGCCTGGAGGGAGCGGCCTGTGTGCCCAGCCTGGAGGGAGCGGCCTGTGTGCCCAGCCTGGAGGGAGCGGCCTGTGTGCCCAGCCTGGAGGGAGCGGCCTGTGTGCCCAGCCTGGAGGGAGTGGCCTGTGTGCCCTGCCTGGAGGGAGTGGCCTGTGTGCCCTGCCTGGAGGGAGCGGCCTGTGTGCCCAGCCTGGAGGGAGTGGCCTGTGTGCCCTGCCTGGAGGGAGCGGCCTGTGTGCCCAGCCTGGAGGGAGTGGCCTGTGTGCCCAGCCTGGAGGGAGCGGCCTGTAGAGAGGGGCTAGACTGCCCTGGAGGGGCCACAGTGTCCTGCAGGTAGAGGTGATGTGGTGGAGGGCCACAATGATGAGAGGGCAGAAGAGGCTACAATGTAGATGTAGGCCCTGACTTGGTTAGATATAGATCTTCTGAAGCTTCTGGAAGGAAACCATCATCCCCTGATTCCTGGAGCAACAGAGGAGAGTGTTCCAGACACTGTGATGTGGAAGTGTAAGGAGCCGGCACCTGAGCCCTGACAATGAGGCCGCACTACAATACATCATTACAGAACACAGAAGGCCGTGGTGCAATGTCCAGGACTGTGAGCCTCATACTGGGGGAGCGTGGGGGGAATCTGCGTCCCCACTGGTGCATTGGAGCCGTGTCCGTCATTACTCCGCGCCCTCCCGCTCCGGCACGGTACTTCTCAGTCACTGCAGGATTCTCAATAGTTTGTGCACCATTATATAAAAAAGACAGAAGAGGCCTCCTACCCCCTACCTCCTACCCCCTACCTCCTACCCCCTACCCCCTACCTCCTACCCCCTACCCCCTACCTCCTACCCCCTACCCCCTACCTCCTACCCCCTACCCCCTACCTCCTACCCCCTACCTCCTACCCCCTACCCCCTACCTCCTACCCCCTACCTCCTACCCCCTACCCCCCTACCTCCTACCCCCTACCCCCTACCTCCTACCCCCTACCCCCTACCCCCTACCCCCTACCTCCTACCCCCTACCCCCTACCTCCTACCCCCTACCCCCTACCTCCTACCCCCTACCTCCTACCCCCTACCTCCTACCCCCTACCCCCTACCCCCTACCCCCTACCTCCTACCCCCTACCTCCTACCCCCTACCTCCTACCCCCTACCTCCTACCCCCTACCTCCTACCCCCTACCCCCTACCTCCTACCCCCTACCCCCTACCTCCTACCCAGCCACCATTTATAGATCTGCTCATCTGGATCCATAACAAAAGGCCCTAATCTGCATGGCCGGAATACGCACCAGCCATGACATCCATTCATCATGTTCGGGGCTCTGGGTATATCACAGCGTGTTCAGGTTCCTGCCAATATCCAGTAACTCCGCAGCCATTGAAGAAGAGTGGAGCAACATTACACAGGCTGCAATCACCAGCCTGATCAACTCGCAGGAGATGAGCTGCACTGTGTTAGGCAAATGGGGGTCACACCGGACACTGACTAGTTTTCGGACCTCCGCAATACTGTAAAACTGCACATCTCAGAGTGGCCTTTTATTGTGGCAGCCTAAGGTGCACCTGTGCAATAATCATACTGGCCAGCCTAAGGCGCACCTGTGCAATAATCATACTGGCCAGCCTAAGGCACACCTATGCAATAATCATATTGTCCAGCCTAAGGCACACCTGTGCAATAATCATACTGTCCAGCCTAAGGCACACCTGTGCAGTAATCATACTGTCCAGCCTAAGGCACACCTGTAATCATACTGTCCAGCCTAAGGCACACCTGTGCAGTAATCATACTGTCCAGCCTAAGGCACACCTGTGCAGTAATCATACTGGCCAGCCTGAGACTGTTGGGGGGAAGGGGGCAGCAGCATCTGCTCTGGATTTAAGGTGATTACTGTTGTTTCCCTTTGTCTCTCGGACGTTCCCTTTACATGATAGGATAGGATGCTTTTCCTGTAGATATTTCTCCATACTTTCACAGAGAAAATCCAGTAAATAATGAATAAATAGGAACTTTGCGTCTCCGTCTGAACAGATTACATTCTCACTTTCCTCCTGCTATCGTTCTCACAGAGTCTCCGCTGGAAGTGAACGGCTGCGCTCCCTTGTCGCAAACAATCCGAATGGAGATTTCCAGCGGCTGACGGCGGACGGGAAAGTGTAAAGGAACAAAAAACGTGTGTGGGGACTTAAATGTGACCAGAGAAACACGGGCGCTGCCAGACTCCATTCTCCTGATCCCACCATTTATGGGGGCACCAGGGCGGAATCGATTGGGTGCACATTGTCTGCAATTAGTGTGATTTTTCATTTTTGCATTCATGTTTATCCTTCCCTTTTTCCAAGAGGCACAACTTTTTTTTATTTAACAAACTTGTCAAAAAATAATTATACAATATACAAGTGCATCACAATTAATTAGAATATCATCAAAGAGTTAATTTATTTCCGTAATTCAATACAAAATGTGGAACGCCTATATTATATAGAGTCATTACACACAGAGGAATCTATTCCTATATATTATATAGAGTCATTACACACAGAGGAATCTATTCCTATATATTATATAGAGTCATTACACACAGAGGGATCTATTCCTATATATTATATAGAGTCATTACACACAGAGGATCTATTCCTATATATTATATAGGGTCATTACACACAGAGGGATCTATTTCTATATATTATATAGAGTCATTACACACAGAGGGATCTATTCCTATATATTATATAGAGTCATTACACACTGAGGGATCTGTTCCTATATATTATATAGAGTCATTACACACAGAGGGATCTATTCCTGTATATTATATAGAGTCATTACACACAGAGGGATCTATTCCTATATATTATATAGAGTCATTACACACAGAGGGATCTATTCCTATATATTATATAGAGTCATTACACACAGAGGGATCTATTCCTATATATTATATAGAGTCATTACACACAGAGGAATCTATTCCTATATATTATATAGAGTCATTACACACAGAGGGATCTATTCCTATATATTATATAGTCATTACACACAAAGGGATCTATTCCTATATATTATATAGAGTCATTACACACAGAGGGATCTATTCCTATATATTCTATAGAGTCATTGCACACAGAGGGATCTATTCCTATATATTATATAGAGTCATTACACACAGAGGGATCTATTCCTATATATTCTATAGAGTCATTACACACAGAGGATCTATTCCTATATATTATATAGAGGCATTACACACAGGAATCTATTCCTATATATTCTATAGAGTCATTACACACAGAGGGATCCATTCCTATATATTATATAGTCATTACACACAGAGAGATCTATTCCTATATATCATATAGAGTCATTACACACAGAGGGATCTATCCTATATATTATATAGTCAATACACACAGAGGGATCTATTTCTATATATTATATAGAGTCATTACACACAGAGGGATCTATTCCTATATATTATATAGAGTCATTACACACTGAGGGATCTGTTCCTATATATTATATAGAGTCATTACACACAGAGGGATCTATTCCTGTATATTATATAGAGTCATTACACACAGAGGGATCTATTCCTATATATTATATAGAGTCATTACACACAGAGGGATCTATTCCTATATATTATATAGAGTCATTACACACAGAGGGATCTATTCCTATATATTATATAGAGTCATTACACACAGAGGAATCTATTCCTATATATTATATAGAGTCATTACACACAGAGGGATCTATTCCTATATATTATATAGTCATTACACACAAAGGGATCTATTCCTATATATTATATAGAGTCATTACACACAGAGGGATCTATTCCTATATATTCTATAGAGTCATTGCACACAGAGGGATCTATTCCTATATATTATATAGAGTCATTACACACAGAGGGATCTATTCCTATATATTCTATAGAGTCATTACACACAGAGGGATCTATTCCTATATATTATATAGAGGCATTACACACAGGAATCTATTCCTATATATTCTATAGAGTCATTACACACAGAGGGATCCATTCCTATATATTATATAGTCATTACACACAGAGAGATCTATTCCTATATATCATATAGAGTCATTACACACAGAGGGATCTATTCCTATATATTATATAGTCATTACACACAGAGGGATCTATTCCTATATATTATATAGAGTCATTACACACAGAGGGATCTATTCCTATATATTATATAGAGTCATTACACACAGAGGGATCTATTCCTATATATTATATAGTCATTACACACAGAGAGATCTATTCCTATATATCATATAGAGTCATTACACACAGAGGGATCTATTCCTATATATTATATAGAGTCATTACACACAGAGGGATCCATTCCTATATATTATATAGTCATTACACACAGAGAGATCTATTCCTATATATCATATAGAGTCATTACACACAGAGGGATCTATTCCTATATATTATATAGTCATTACACACAGAGGGATCTATTCCTATATATTATATAGAGTCATTACACACAGAGGGATCTATTCCTATATATTATATAGTCATTACACACAGAGGGATCTATTCCTATATATTATATAGTCATTACACACAGAGGGATCTATTCCTATATATTCTATAGAGTCATTACACACAGAGGGATCTATTCCTATATATTATAGTCATTACACACAGAGGGATCTGTTCCTATATATCATATAGAGTCATTACACACAGAGGGATCTGTTCCTATATATTATATAGAGTCATTACACACAGAGGGATCTATTCCTATATATATTCTATAGAGTCATTACACACAGACTGCCTTCTGGACATCTGTAAAGTCAGCAGTCTTCTCCATGATTGTGTAGCCTGCTGAACCAGACTAAGGGACCATTTTAAACACTGGGTGCATGATGCGTCCTGCGTCATACAGTCTAGCCAGTATTGAGGTCCTGCGCAGGCGCACTTTGATCTGCTCTGAGCAGTGCAGATCAAAGTGTTGTAGTGCGCCTGCGCAGGACTTCAATGCTGGGTAGTGTGGATGACGCAGGAAGCATCATGCACCCAGGCTTCGAAGAAGAAGGACAAAGATGGCCAAAAGGGGAGGCGCCGAACCCGTAGATACCCATCCGACCAGTCTGCACCGCACTGCCCCCTTAGGTGAGTATTATAAAGTGATTCTTATGTTCTACACAGCGGCCTGCGCTCTTATATACGGCATGTTAGAATACTGTCTATAAAAGCCCAGTGGTGGTGGCCGCAGCTTATAGTCACCAAATCTGGTGACAGGTTCCCTTTAACCTGAAGAGGGTCCTTTTTTTGGTTTTGGGATGACCATTATGTGGGTCAGAAGGAACTCCGGGGGCATTGCCTTACCCTCTAACAACTCATTACCGAATATAAGAATATGGGGTTTGAGGGAGGGAAGGCATTTTTTATAATAAGAGGCTGGTAGCCGGTCTGGGCACGGGGCTTTTCGGGGTTTTAGGTTTTTTAACTGTGGATTCAGTCTCCTTCTCAGTGACTCTAGCATGGAGCGACATCGCAAAGTCTGGGGACAGAGTCGGGAGTCTACACCATGTTCCAAATTATTATGCAGATTGGATTTAAGTGTCCTCGCGATTAATAATGAAGCTCATTGATGGTTTTGTGTCTCAGGGTTCTTTGGATCACTGAAATCAGCCTCAGATCCTTGTAATAATCAGTTTTCCAGGTGAGGCCCAATAAAAGGAAAACTGGATGTTCCCCAATATTAAGCAGCCACAGTTTTCAAGTAACATGGGAAAGAAAAAGGATCTTTCTGCTGCCGAAAAGCATCAAATAGTGCAATGCTTTGGACAAAGGAAGAAAACATTAGATATTTCATAAAAACTTAAGCGTGATCATCGTACTGTGAAGAGATTTGTGGCTGATTCTGAGCACATACGTGTTGGTGCAGATAAAGGCAGAATGAGGAAGGTTTCTGCCAGGCAACTCCATCAGATTAAGAGAGCAGCTGCTACAAAGCCCTTACAAACCAGCAAACAGATATCTGAAGCTGCTGGAGCCTCTGGAGTCCCTCAAATCTCAAGGTGTAGGGTCCTTCAGAGGCTTGCTGTGGTGCATAAACCTACTATTTGGCCACCCCTAACCAGTGCTCACAAGCAGAAACGGTTGCAGGGGGCCCCAACATACATGACGACTAATTTTGAAACAGTCTTGTTTACTGATGAGTGTGGAGCAACCCTGGATAGTCCAGATGGATAGAGTAGGAGATGGTTGGTGGATGGCTACCATGTCCCAACAAGGCTGCAACGTCAGCAAAGAGGTGGAGGAGTTATGTTATTGGGCCGAAATCATGGGGAGACATCTGGTAGGCCCCTTTAAGGTTCCTGAATGTGTGAAAATGACCTCTGCAAAGTATATAGAGTTTCTGACTGACAATTTTCTTCCATGGTACAAAAAGCAGAAACGTGCCTTCAGGAGCAAAATCACCTTCATGCCTGACAATGCCCATCTCATGCTGAAAAGAATACCTCTGTGTCATTGGCTGCTATGGGCATAAAAGGAGATAAACTCATGGTGTGGCCACCATCTTCCCCTGACCTCAACCCTATAGAGAACCTTTAGAGAGTCATCAAGAAAAAGATCTATGAGGGTGGGAGGCGGTTCACATCAAAACAGCATCTCTGGGAGGCAATTCTGACATCATGCAAAGAAATTCAAGCAGAAACTCTCCAAAAACTCACAAGTTCAATGAATGCAAGAATTGTAAAGGTGATATCAAAGAAGGGTTCCTATGTTACATGTAAGTTGGCCTGTTAGGAGGTTTAGTATGTACATGTGACGCCCTGGACTAGCCAGGTAGTCACAGGTAGGCCCTTGCATAACACCCTTCCCCTAAAAAGGTGTCAGCAGCCACCCTTAAAACCCTAGTCACCTCCCTCAGGGTTTGATGGACACACCAGGGGGCGTGCCCAGGCAGTTGGACACGCCCACCGAGGAGTTGACAAGTCTTGAGGCAGGAAAAACAAGCAGATCAGTTTTGACAGTGGAGTGGTGAAGTTCAAGTGCAGAGGCAGACCTGTGCCCAGGTCTGCCACAGTCTGACACCAGGTGTCTGGGTCGGAGCCCAGTCACCTCTGGCTAGGAGGCAGACGGTGGCCTCAGCCTGCAGGAGCCGGGAAGACGGCTCGGTGGAATTGTAAGGGACCAGGGCAGGCTAGTGGCCCGCCGGTACTGAACCGGGGAACCGACTGGAAACCGGAGTACAAAAGGGGGGTACTCAGACCCTGAAACTCGGTCCAGAAACCATTGGACCCAGTTAATTAACTGATTGAGGTCTGGACTTTAGGTCCTTTCCCACCCAAGTCCCGACTGAAGACAACAGCCCACCGAGGGGGATAAAAAGCCACCGCCCAGGCAAAGAGATCCCATGGGCCAGCGTCTGCGGGCAGACGGGCTCTCCCGACACACACAACGCCAGGGAGCGGACTCCCGTTGCTGAAGCACGGGCTGTCCACAGCTACAAAGAAGGTGCAGGAGAAAGGCGGAGACCACCAACCCGAGTGGGGGACCAGACGCAGACGGCTGCGGGCACCGACCACCATCATCTTGGTTTACCAGAGACTCTTGTGCATCTGTAATAGTGAGTACAACTGTGCCCTCGGGCCACGCATCGCCCTGCACCGCCCAGCATCGACATATCACATCAATCGGGTCCCGGGGCCATCATCCCTGCCCACGGAGGGGTTAACACCTGTTTTCCTTTCGTCACGACAGCACCCACGAGAGAGGGATCCGCCCCCTTCAGGACAGGAAACCTACAGATAAAAAAGGGGCAGTCCCCCTCCCTCATCAGTTGGTTTCATGTCCTGCATGGAGAGGAACCTGCAGTGCCTGGGTCCTGTTGAGTCCGTGCGGTCTCCTAGGGAACGGCGGAGCTCTGGATCCGGAAGCACGGTCGGTGGAGCTCCCCTCGTGGACTCCGTCCTCCGGTGCACCTCGTCCTCTTTCTCCTGCCCGGCTTTGCCTCCGGGAGATATGACGCCTGCAGCAGGGTGTGCTTCTCCCAGACGTGTGCGCGGCAGGGGGGGCCCTGCCGCGTCGAAGGTGCACGCTTCCCTGCTGCAGTGACCCAGATGTAATACAGGAGCTCTTCCGGGGGAGCGGCCGGGAAGGTTCCTAGTGAAGCCCGTGGTCCCCTCCATCCGGGCCGGTCGCTGCGGTGCGGGTGAGTACATGGCGGTCGGGCCAGTGCCTCTCCCTGACGCGTGCCTGCGTCTTCACCGCCTGTGTGGCCTATGCGCTGGGCCTGCTGCGTCCAGCGTCGGTGTCCCAAACGCTGTGCTCCTGCTTTTGCGGTTCAGGGGGGGGCTCGGCTGTCGATCTCTGCCAGCCCTTCCCCCTGCCCTTCTGTCCGGGGATTGCTCCCCTTCTCGGTCAGTCCGTCTGCCGGCGGCGTCCCTCCTGCTGTGCTGTGGCCGGCGTCCTGGTGGTGTCTGCCCTGGGGTGTGCGCCGGGGTGCCCTCTGGGTCTGTACTCGGTGGCCTCTGTGCCTCCTGCCTCTGAGCTCCTGGGCCCCTGTGTCCTCCTGACTCCTATGGCCTCCTGGCCTCGGTGGACCTTGGCCCTGTGGTCCTGGCCCCTGTGGCCGCCTGGCCTATGTGGCCTCCTGGTTCCGGTGTCCTCCTGGCCTCTGTGTCCTGGCCCTGGCCTCTGTGGCCTCCGGGCCTGTGTGGCCTCCGGACCTCTTGCCTTCTGGTGGCCTCCTGGCTTCTGTGGCCTCGGGCCTCCTGGCTTCTGTGGCCTTCTGGTGGCCTCCTGGCTTCTGTGGCCTTCTGGTGGCCTCCTGGCTTCTGTGGCCTTCTGGTGGCCTCCTGGCTTCTGTGGCCTCGGGCCTCCTGGCTTCTGTGGCCTCGGGCCTCCTGGCTTCTGTGGCCTCGGGCCTCCTGGCTTCTGTGGCCTCGGGCCTCCTGGCTTCTGTGGCCTCGGGCCTCCTGGCTTCTGTGGCCTCGGGCCTCCTGGCTTCTGTGGCCTCCGGGCCTCCTGGCTTCTGTGGCCTCCTGACATCCTGGCTTCTGTGGCCTCCTGGCTTCTGTGCCCTCATGGCCTCCTGGCTTCTGTGGCCTCCGGACCTCCTGCCTTCTGTGGCCACCTGGCCTCCTGGCTTTTGTGGCCTCGGGGCCTCCTGGCTTCTTGGCCCTTCTGCCTGTTTGTCTCAGGGCCTGTTTGCTTCGGTGCCTGTTTGCGGTACCTGTTTGCCTCGGGTGCCTGTTTGACTCGGGTGCCTGTTTGCCTCGGGTGCCTGTTTGCCTCGGGTGCCTGTTTGCCTCGGGTGCCTGTTTGCCTCGGGTGCCTGTTTGCCTCGGTGCGTGTTTGCCTCGGTGGTGCCTGTTTACCTCGGTGGTGCCTGTTTGCCTCGGTGGTGCCTGTTTGCCTCGGTGGTGCCTGTTTGCCTCGGTGGTGCCTGTTTGCCTCGGTGGTGCCTATTTGCCTCGGTGCCTGTTTGCCTCGGTGCCGGTTGGCCTCTGTGCCTGGTTGGCCTCTGTGCCTGTTGGCCTCTGTGCCTGTTTGGCCTCTGTGCCTGTTTGACCCCTGTGCCTGTTGGCCTCGGTGCTTGTTTGGCCTCTGTGCCTGTTGGCCTCTGTGCCTGTTTGGCCTCTGTACCTGTTGGCCTCTGTGCCTGTTGGCCTCTGTGCCTGTTGGCGTCTGTGCCTGTTGGCCTCTGTGCCTGTCTGGCCTCGGTGCCTGTTCGCTCCGTGCCTGTTGGCCGCTGCGCCTGTTGGCTGCTGCACCTGTTTGGCCTCAGCGCCTGTTTGGCCTCTGCGCCTGTTGGCCTCTGCGCCTGTTGGCCTCTGCGCCTGTGTTGCCGCTGTGCCTGTGTGGTCTCTGCGCCTGGGTGGCCTCTGCGCCTGTGTGGCCTCTGCGCCTGTGTGGCCTCTGCGTCGGTGTGGCCTCTGCGCCTGTGTGGCCTCTGCGCCTGTGTGGCCTCTGCGCCTGTGTGGCCTATGCGCCTGTGTGGCCTGTACGCCTGTGTGGCCTGTGCGCCTGTGTGGCCTGTGCGCCTGTATGGCCTGTGCGCCTGTGTGACCTGTGCGCCTGTGTGGCCTTCTGCGCCTGTGTGGCCTTCTGCGCCTGTGTGGCCTTCTGCGCCTGTGTGGCCTTCTGCGCCTGTGTGGCCTTCTACGCCCGTGTGGCCTTCTGCGCCCGTGTGGCCTTCTGCGCCCGTGTGGCCTTCTGCGCCCGTGTGGCCTCCTGAGCCTGTGTGGCCTCCTGAGCCTGTGTGGCCTCCTGAGCCTGTGTGGCCTTCTGCGCCTGTGTGGCCTTCTGCGCCTGTGTGGCCTTCTGCGCCTGTGTGGCCTCTGCGCCTGTGTGGCCTCTGCGCCTGTGTAGCCTCTGCGCCTGTGTGGCCTCGGGGCCTCCGGACTTCTGTGTTCAGGGCCTCGGTCCTCGGTACCTCCTGGTCTCGTGCTCCTTGGTTTCGTGCTTCCTGGCCTCGTGCTCTGGGTCTCGTGCTTCTTGGCCTCGTGCTTCCTGTCCACGTGCCTCTGTCCCTCGGTGCCTCTTGGCCTTGGGCCTCTGTGCCTCCTGGCCTTGGGCCTCTGTTCCTCCTAGCCTCGGGCCTCTGTGCCTCCTGGCTTCGGGCTTCTCTGCCTTGGCCTCGGTGCCTCCTGGCCTCGGTGCCTCCTGGCCTCGGTGCCTCCTGTCCTCAGTGCCTCCTGGCCTCGGGCCTATGTGCCTTGTGCTCCTGGCCGCCTGCCTCTGTGGCCTCCTGGCCTCTGTGCTTCCTTGCCTCCTGGCCTCCGGCCTTCCCGGTCTCTGGGCCCCCTGGCTTTTTCTGGCCTTTGTGGCTTCTGGGCCTCTGTGGCTTCCTGGCCTTCCCGTCCTTGGACCTCGGGGCCCCGTGCCTCTGTGCCTCCGGACCCCCTGCTTCTGGGCCTCCTGGCCTCGGGCCTCTGTGTCTCCTGCCCTCGGTGCCTCTTGGCCTCTGTACCTCTTGGCCTCGGTGCCTCTTGGCCTCTGTGCCTCTTGGCCTCTGTGCCTCTTGGACTCTGTGCCTCTTGGCCTCTGTGCCTCTTGTCCTATGTGCCTCTGGGCCTCTGTGTCTCCTGCTTCGGGACTTCGTGGCCTCTGGGCTTCTGTGCCTCTGGGCTTCTGTGCCTCTGGGCTTCTGTGCCTCGGGGCTTCTGTGCCTCTTGGCCTCTGTGCCGCTTGGTCTTTGTCGTCTTGGCCCTTGTGCGTCTGTGCCTCTTGGCCTCTGTGCCTCTGGGCCTCTGGGCCTCTTGGCCCTTGTGCCTCGATGCCTCTTCCTTCTTGGCATCCGTGCCTCTGTGCCTCTTGGCCTCTATGCCTTTCGCCTCTGTGCCTCTTCGCCTCTCTGCCTCTGGGTCTCTGGGCCTCTGGGCCTCGGGGCCTCTGGGCCTCTTGGCCTCTGGGCCTCTTGGACCCTGTGCCTCTTGGACTCTGTGCCTCTTGGACCCTGTGCCTCTTGGACCCTGTGCCTCTTGGTCTCGGTGCCTCTTGGGCTCTGTGCCTCTTGGGCTCTGTGCCTCTGTGCCTCTTGGGCTCTGTGCCTCTTGGGCTCTGTGCCTCTTGGGCTTTGTGCCTCTTGGGCTCTGTGCCTCTTGGACTCTGTGCCTCTTGGGCTCTGTGCATCCTGCGCCTGTGCTTCTGTGCCTCGGGGCCTCTGTGCCTCGGTCCCTCCTGGTCGTGTGGGCCTGTGTTCTCCTCCTGCGTCTCTGGGTCTTGCACTTTGGTGCTTGCTCCTTACGGCGCTCCTGCCTTGTGCCTCTGCGGTCTTGCGCCTCCCTGACCTTCCGCCTGGCCTGGCGCCTCGGGCTTCCTGCTTCTCCTCTGGGTCTCTTCTCCTCCTCGTCCAGCACGGTGCTGTGCCTGTTCCTCTGTATCTTGGTCGCCCTTGCCTCTCCTGGGCGTGTTTGTGCCTGTCCGACACTGTCCGTTGGTCCTTCCCTCCTTGGGGCGTTCCGGTCCCGGTTGTTCTCCTGCTGCGCGAGGTGTCTTGGGTTCTTCCCGCGCGGGTTATTTTCTCCGTTCCTTCGTTTCGTGGGGCTCTGTCCTCGCCTCTGTCGCTCGGTCGGCCCCTTGGCGGGGGAGGTTGGTCTTTGTTCTTTGTTCTTGTCTTTCAGGATTCCGACTGTGGTCCTCGCTTGGCGTGCCGTCCCTTGTCCCGATGGCTGTGGGATGCTGTTCCCCATCGCCTGCGGTGCGGCGAGTTCCTCTGGCCTCCTCGGTGTCGGTTCCTTCTTCTGAGCGTTGGGTGGTTCTGGCCGGTGTCTCCATCGCTGGTATTGTACGGCTGCGCCCTGGTCTTCTCCGTACGCATTTTCGGGCTCTGCCGGCTGGCCTCTGTTCTTCACCTGTCTTCCGTTGGTGGCTTGGCCCTTCGCGCTGTTTTTTTCCCACCCTCTGAGTGTAATCTCTCTAAGTCTCTCGTGGGTGCTGTCGTGACGAAAGGAAAAGACTATATTACTTACCGGTAATGGGATTTTCCTGAGTCCACGACAGCACCTTTTACACCCCTGCCCTTTCTGGTTTGTTTTTTCACCTTTTTTGGTGTCCGGGGAGTTGTCTATTTTGTATATTCATTCCTTGGCGGTTCCTCTCCCGGTTCTCTGCAACCAACTGATGAGGGAGGGGGACTGCCCCTTTTTTATCTGTAGGTTTCCTGTCCTGAAGGGGGCGGATCCCTCTCTCGTGGGTGCTGTCGTGGACTCAGGAAAATCCCATTACCGGTAAGTAATATAGTCTTCTGCGCAACATCTCCCCCGGGTGCCTAGTAAACAGCTGCTGTGCCTAATAATTTGGAACAGGAAGATTCTACTGTTCTCATCGGGAGGTTTCTTCACTAAAATTCCATGTTTACTGTAACGGGTGATGACTTATTAGACTGACGGTCATCTGCACCGGCCATTTAGGAAAATCAGAGAAAAATATCATTTGCATAATAATTTGGAACATGGTGTGATCGTATGGAGGCGCTGTCAGTGATATCAGTGGAGGCTGGAGAATTGTGGGCAAGCAATGATTGATAGTAACTATGGATTTACTGATATTTTTGATTGTTTTTGTCTTGCATTGTTAGGGAGGTGCGGACACTCCAAAACACTGCCATTCTTGCTTTTGGATTTGATTTCCTCCTTTTGATGTTTTCTCGGCAGGATAATGAATTTATATTTTGATAGATCGGACTTTTACAGACGCCGTGATAACAAATATCTTTTTTTTTTTTAGTCCTCTTCCAGCAAAAAGACGCTCAGATCAGCATAAAGATTTAATGCGCAACTAATCAGCTCAGAATTCTCAACAAATTTACTATTCAGGCGATTGCTAATGAAAGTCCGCGGCTGCTATAAAAGCTTTTCAGTGAAAATCGGATCCTTGGTGGCCGCAAGGTTCTCTCCATGATACAAGGAAGGTTATAGCAGATGTACGGGGACCCCTGCAAACTGTATGGCTGTGTGCACACGTTGCATTTTTTCATGTGTTTCTGCAGCGTTTTGAGCTGCAGCGTTTTAATGCCAAATTGCATGCGTTTTGATTTCCAGGCAAAGTCTATGGGAAATATGGCTTTCTCGTGCGCACAATGCATTTACAAACGCAGCGTTTTAGTTGCTTAAAATTTGTCAAAATCTCTGCGTTTGAAGAAGCAGCATGTCAATTGTTTTTGCCATTTTGGCAGCGTTTTAATAACATTGAAGTCAATGTGAAATGTCAGAACGCATATTTTTCTAGAAAGAATGCGTTTCACTTGCTTTTTACTAGCGAACTAGCGATCTGCATGTGTTTTTGACATAATAAACGCAGGTCTTTCGGTCTCTCTCTCTCTGTCGGTCTCTATTCTCTCTCTGTCGGTCGGTCTGTCGGTCGGTCTCTCTCTATGTCTCTCTCTCTCTCTGTCCATGTCGGTCTCTCCCTCGCCCCCCTCTCTCATACTCACCAATCCACGATCACCGGCGCGGCGCTGCACGGCGTTCACACTGCTCCGACGGCTTCTCCTCTTTTGAAAATGCCGGCCGCTCATTAATCCATCTAGTATTCACTGCTTCCTCCACCCACCGGCGCCTATGATTGGTTGCAGTCTGACACGCCCCCACGCTGAGTGACAGCTGTCTCACTGCAACCAATCACAGCCGCCGGTGGGCATGTCTATATTGAGCAGTAAATAAATAATTTTAAAAAAACGACGTGCGGTTACCCCCCATTTAGATACCAGCCAGGGTAAAGCCACACGGCTGCAGGCTGGTATTCTCAGGATGGGGAGCCCCACGTTTTGGGGAGCCCCCCTGCCTAACAATATCAGCCAGCAGGCACCCAGAATTGCCGCATACATTAGATGCGACAGCCCCGGGACTCTACCCGGCTCATCCAGAATTGCCCTGGTGCGGTGGCAAACGGGGTAATAAGGAGTTAATGGCAGCAGCCCATAGCTGCCACTAAGTCCTAGGTTAATTATGACAGGCGTCTCCCCGAGATACCTTCCATGATGAACCTGTAAGTTAAAGAAAATAAACACACACATCCAAAAAATCCTTTATTTGTAATGAAAGACAAAAAAACACCCTCTTTCACCACTTTATTAACTCCTCAAAAACACCTCCAGGTCCGATGTAATCCATGCAAGGTCCCACGACACTTTCAGCTCTGCTACATCAGAAGTTGACAAGAGCTGAAGTGGGTCGTGCGATCAGCTGTGCTGTCACTGAGGTTACCTGCGGCCACCGCTCTCAGGTGGAGAACTGCAGTGTGGCCGCGAGTAACCTGAGTGAAAGCACAGCTGATCACGCAGCTCACTGCAGTCACTCAGGGGATTTGCGATAACAGGTGAGTCCTTCACGTGTGACTGCAAATCAAGCCGCGGCACACGCACACAGCCGTGCGATCACAATGAAGTCGGGTGAAGTTTATCCGAGTTCATTCTGATCGCACGGCTCTGTCTCGCAGCCAGCCATGCTCTTTTTGACAGTGCGGTCCCACTTGGCTCTGCTGCAAGTCTATGGGGATGCTGCAGAGCCGAGTGGGACCGCACTGTCAAAAATGTACGTTCTGGATGCTTTTCCTACTCCATCTATGGCAGAGCAAGCATCCAGAATGCATGAATTCTCCAGGAATATGCGCACGTTGCATTCTGCCGAATGCGTCTCAGAACACAGCTTTTTCAGCTGCGTTCTGAGACGCACACGCAGTGACTTACATGCTGCGGAATAGAACGCAAAGTGCGCACATGGCGTTAATTTTACCCGCTAAACCACAACCTAGGATGAAGATATGTCAACAGCCGTCCCACCCAACTCTTTACCTGTTCCCAAACACAGTGTCACAAAAATGCTAGTGAATGCACTGGGACTAGAGAGAATTCTCCACAGTGCAGTTAGCAATTCAGCCACAAGAGGGCAGAAGAATAGTCAATAAGCAGAGTCAGCAGCAAGAAGTCAATACCGGTCACAATAGGAATAAGCAAAGAGTGGTCAGGTGGCTAGCCAGGGGTCAAAGCTGGGGTATCATGTATGAAGCAGGATGGAGCGTCAGAGCCGAAGTCACAGACAAAGCAAGGTGAGGAGCCGGGCAGACAGGTAACGTACTGGGGTCAGGGTGAACGGGATGGGGTAGAGGCAGACAAACGAGATAGGGAAAAAAACATGGTCCAGGAGTCAGGAATGAGGTACGGACGAATAGAGCTGGGGGACAGGGTCAGGACGAGGCAATGGGAAGGCAGCACAGACCGGGGACTCACAGAAGCCAGGAACGAGCGCTGCTAAGTAGATACTATTACTGGTGCTGGACAACAACCCAGAATGAGGCTGCAAGAAGTTTACCCCTTCCATGCCCTGAACACCGCACACATGGCAGCGCTGGCTCAGCGGTGTCTGGGCCAGTCCTGAATTATGACACCCAGCACTTATCATGGCCTATTACCCCTCTCAACATCTAACATGTTGGAGAATCTTACAGGATCACATCACTGAGGCTAACAACCTCAGTGATACATATCTCCCCTCCAGGAATTTTCCAGTTGCAAAATCCCCTTCATGATATTTTGCAAACTACAAATGGGACTTCGCTTTCAAAAATGTCTGTCTTTTTGCCATTTTTCCATAACATAAAGGCCACATTTGTGGAGTATACGACTAATAGTTGTCCTGTAGGCAGATTCTCCTCCTGAGGGGTGATTTCTGAGGCTCCTCCAGAGTGATCCTGGGCCTCTTGGCTGCCTCTCTAATTAGTGCTGTCTTCCTTGGGATGTCAGATTTGGTGGCCGTCCATGTTTCGGTAGGTTTGCCTTTGTTCTGTCCTCCTTCCATTTTTGAATGATGCTTTTAACCGTGTTCTGTGAGATGTTCAAAACTTGGACTATTTTTTTATAACCTAACCCTCCTTTACTGCTCTGCACACCTTTATCCCTGACCTTGCCGGTGTGTTCCTCGGTACCCATGATGTGGTTTAATCCCTAAAGTTCTCAAACGATCCTCGGAGGCCTCCACAGAACAGCTGTAGTTATATTGAGAATATATTACATACAGGTGGATGCGATTTACTTACTAAGTGACTGATATTTTCTCAAATAATTAGAAAACCTATATACCTCACAAATACTTGCTACTTTGTCTTGGTACATCACCTAAAATACCCAAAAATACATTTAAGTTTGTGGGTCTAAGGTCGGATTTTTACTGTTTTTCAGAATGAATTAGTTTTGAAAACAGCAGGAAAGAGAAGTGGCTCATAAGTGGATAAAGAAGTAACGTATTCTGACAAAGTTTGTGATATTCTCTTTGGTAATCTATGGAAATTTTGTTGTAAAGATAGTGACCATTTACAATCACAATATACCGCGCTTTCTTTGCTTCCTTAAATTCTCAACCATTAATACCAGGCGGTAGAAGAGCACAGATCACTACCCAGTAAAGAGCCTCTTCCCTGACACATGTCATGGCGTGCGCTGATTCCCCAACCGACGTCTGCTCTGTGCCAGCTGCAAATGTCACTAACCACCGAGAAATATGCAATCTGCTCAGCCAGAAGGGCTGCAAAAGGCAACCTGTGCACTGATGCCTCCCTATACATCTACATTCATGGCACTACTGGTCTCAGCATGCCCGATCTAATTTATTATGGCAAAGGAAGATTTAATTAAAAGCAGTTTTTAAGTAGGTAATGTCCATCTCCATGAGAGAGAGGGAAAAATAACCCCTGCTCCCTCCTCCAACCATCTACATGTACTGTCCATCATATATGTTCCTTGGGGCTTAGTAGTTAGTAAGGGCTCAATACACTGCACAACTATTGGGAGTGAGCGCTCCCGGGACGCCTGTATCCTGATAATCGGCTGCGAATGAGCAACACGCAGCGGTCCAGAGGGGGAGGTGTGTTTTCTTCCTTTGTTTGTTTTTTTCATCTATGGAACTTTAATGTTTAAGAAGTTGTTGATCACTCTAAGGACGGGGAAGTTAGAGATGAAACTTGCACATTTATTTTAAATAGTTGTTTACAACATTAAAACATATGATCTATCTGACCACTGGGGCCACCCACCCACTGGGGCCACCCAGCCATTGGGCTCACCCCCATTGGAGCCACTCATCCACTGGGGCCACCGACCCACCTACTGGCACCACCCCCACTGGAGCCACCCACCCACTGAGCCCATCCCTATCAGAGTCACCCACCCACTGGGACCACCCACCTGCCTACTGGGGCAACCCACCCGCTTTCTTGGGCTATCCACCCACTTGGACCACTGACTTGCCTACTGGGGCCAACCACCCACCCCTTTGGCTCACCCCCGTTGAGGCTACCCACCCACTTGTACCACCAACCCGCCTACTGGGGCCACCCACCCGCCTTCTGGGGGCATCCACCCACTTGGACCACTGACTTGTCTACTGTGGCCACCCACTCGCTTACTGGGGCAACCCACCCACATGCTTGACTCACCCTTGCTGGGGCCACCCACCTCCTGGGGTTACCCACCCAACCACTGGGACCACCCACCCACTTACTGGGGCCACCCACCTGCCTACTGGGGTTATCCACCCTCTGGGACCACCCACTCGCCTACTGATGCCACCCGCTTACTGGGAATGCTGGGCCCACTCCCACTATTGGGGCCACCCACTTGCTGGGGCCACCCACCCGCCCACTGAGGCCACTCACCCACTGGGACCACGCAACCACCTACTGGGGCCATTCACCCTCTGGGACCACCCACTCGCTTACTGGGAACGCTGGGCCCACCCCCATTGGGGCCACCCACCTGCTGGAGCCACCCACCCATTTAAGGACTTTGCAATGGAGCCCTGGCGGCACAGCCGTGTGTTTAAAAAAGTGTTGTGCTGCACTCGACCGCACTTCCATGCACTCAGAAAAATTATAAAGTCGTTCTGTGCACGAAGAATATTGTTATTTTCTGCAGAAGAAGCTTCCCCCCTGCAGCACTGACGGTGGCTGTATCTAGCATCCAGACAGCTTCAGAGCAGCATTTACAAGCTCTATATTAAACAGCTTATAAGTGCAGTGCTCCTTGCCTAGGGGACATGTGGTGCCCCTGAGGCTTCAGTCGCCACAGGGTACTGCATCTCACTTAAGGTGCAGTACTCATACCGGGTAAGGAAGAGGTTAATCGCTGGTGTTTCTCACATTCACAAACCACACACAGTTAGGTGCTTTCCCACTAGGGTTGGCCTGGGGTAGTAGGGAGGTGGCCATAACGAGGCATGGGACTTTCCCGGTCACTAGGACAACCACCTGGGGGGTGGGCACCACTTGGGGAAAAGGAAGGAGCATCTTCACACTTAGAAAGTTGACCCCGGGCACAGCTTGGGGTGAGGAACACAATCGGGACCTTTGTCCAGGCATCACCTTTGCACTTCTGGGAGCACCACAAGACCCGTGGCTTGGATTAGGCAGCTCAGCCCGGGCTCTCTACAGCTACAGGGGATTCCAGGGTCTGCGGAGAGTGCAGGGAACACCCACAGCCCGTTCCATATTCCACACACGGGATTGGAGGGACCCCGAATAGAAAGGACTCACAGTGGGAACACCGTAGGTGACCTATGAATTACCCGGAATCGGCTGGCCCCCACCACGGCGAGACCGGCACTCCAAGGGTGACAACTGGACTGTGAGTAAAAGACCTTGAACCGCAACCACTGAGTCAGCCCTTCATTGCCGGCACCCCGCACTCCGGCGCCATTGGTCACTACCACCACCATCATCCTCCCTGGGGCCTGGCTCTACCTGTGGGGAGCCTGTGGGGAGCCAAACCATCCAAGCTGCGACACCATCTGCCCCAGAGGACCGCACCCGCAGCGGCGGCTAATCCCTGGCCGCGCTCCACAGGTGGCGTCACGAGACAACTACACCCAACATCCTCAATCCCTTCGCCCTCATCCTTCCATCCATCCCCTTTTTGTGGACACCTCGGGGTCATGAAGCCGGGCAGGACCACCCATGACATCCCCTGACCCTTCACCGGCCCGGCGACTAGCACTCCCCAAGGCCCTGTCGGGTGCTCCAGACTGGCCACCGCTGACAGAATGCAGAGGCGGTTGGTAACCTTAGCAACAAGTAATACACTATAAAATTAGAGGTCCCCCCGTTTTTGGGAACAGAGAGGATTTTTAATAAGGAGTAAAGTACAAATTTGCAATGTTACCTGTGCCTTTATGAACAGCCATAGTAGAATTCATAGGAATGTTAAAGGGGCCGTGCCCCAGTTTCCTCCGCGCGGTTCACCCTCGAGTCATATAAGGATCCTGCTCTTACAAATTCTATGAAATCCACAGGTCGCAGTAATAATACCATTTATAGACAGATGTGGCGGGCGGCGCCGCGGTATCCCGCTGTGTGCGGCTCCATTGTGTATACATTATGCCTCACACACAGCAGCGGCGCAGACACTTCATCCATATAGATAATCCCGGCCCATTACATGTTCAGCATCAATAAGTGAAGGCCGCGCCGCTGATCTCCTGTCAGGTGTAATGAGGTGAGTATGTCCGGGACGCGGCCATTAATCAGGGGTAAAGTCCCTCCGTCCCCTCAGATCGGGAGCTCATTAGTAAATGCTCCGCTCAATAGTTGTGCTTGTCAGAGCGGAGGAATACGGTATTATTAATGCGCTTCACAAAGCGGAAAACTATTTAACACATCATCTCCTGGATCCTCTGGCAATTCCAAATATTTTTTCCAAATGATTAATGTCTTATTATTCTCCTTCAGTTACTAAATATCAGTATCGGTGTGTTACAATTAGGGATGAGCGGGCACTACCATGCTCGGGTGCTCAGTACTAGTAACTAGTGATGAGCGGGCACTACCATGCTCGGGTGCTCAGTACTGGTAACTAGTGATGAGCGGGCACTACCATGCTCGGGTGCTCAGTACTAGTAACTAGTGATGAGCGGACACTACCATGCTCGGGTGCTCAGTACTCATAACTAGTGATGAGTGAGCACTACCATGCTCGGGTGCTCAGTACTAGTAACTAGTGATGAGCGGACACTACCATGCTCGGGTGCTCAGTACTCATAACTAGTGATGAGCGGGCACTACCATGCTCGGGTGCTCAGTACTTGTAACTAGTGATGAGCGGGCACTACCATGCTCGGGTGCTCAGTACTTGTAACTAGTGATGAGCGGGCACTACCATGCTCGGGTGCTCAGTACTCGTAACTAGTGATGAGCGGGCACTACCATGCTCGGGTGCTCTGTACTGGTAACTAGTGATGAGCGGGCACTACCATGCTCGGGTGCTCTGTACTCGTAACTAGTGATGAGCGGGCACTACCATGCTCGGGTGCTCAGTACTGGTAACTAGTGATGAGCGGGCACTACCATGCTCGGGTGCTCAGTACTGTTAACTAGTGATGAGTGGGCACTACCATGCTCGGGTGCTCAGTACTGGTAACTAGTGATGAGCGGGCACTACCATGCTCAGGTGCTCAGTACTGGTAACTAGTGATGAGCGGGCACTACCATGCTCAGGTGCTCAGTACTGGTAACTAGTGATGAGCAGGCACTACCATGCTCAGGTGCTCAGTACTGGTAACTAGTGATGAGCGGGCACTACCATGCTCAGGTGCTCAGTACTGGTAACTAGTGATGAGCGGGCACTACCATGCTCGGGTGCTCTGTACTCGTAACTAGTGATGAGTGGGCACTACCATGCTCGGGTGCTCAGTACTCGTAACTAGTGATGAGCGGGCACTACCATGCTCGGGTGCTCTGTACTGGTAACTAGTGATGAGCGGGCGCTACCATGCTCGGGTGCTCAGTACTCGTAACTAGTGATGAGCGGGCACTACCATGCTCGGGTGCTCAGTACTCGTAACTAGTGATGAGCGGGCACTACCATGCTCGGGTGCTCAGTACTCGTAACTAGTGATGAGCGGGCACTACCATGCTCGGGTGCTCTGTACTGGTAACTAGTGATGAGCGGGCGCTACCATGCTCGGGTGCTCAGTACTTGTGTGCTCAGTACTGAAAACTAGCAGGTTGGATGGTCGAATGGGGAACTTGAGCATTTTTCTGGAAGATTTCCCATAAAAATGTTCAAGCTCCTCATTGACTTCCATTATACTCTGTACACAACTCACGCCCATTTGAGCTTCTGACCTGCTAGTTCTCAGTAACAACTCAGTGTGTGACATTGTATCAGTGTGACATTGTATCAGTGTGTGACATTGTATCAGTGTGTGACATTGTATCAGTGTGTGACATTGTATCAGTGTGTGACATTGTATCAGTGTGAGACATTGTATCAGTGTGTGACATTATATCAGTGTGACATTGTATCAGTGTGTGACATTGTATCAGTGTGAGACATTGTATCAGTGTGACATTGTATCAGTATGTGACATTGTATCAGTGTGACATTGTATCAGTGTGACATTGTATCAGTGTGACATTGTATCAGTGTGTGACATTGTATCAGTGTG
Organism: Anomaloglossus baeobatrachus; assembly: GCF_048569485.1. NCBI lineage: Eukaryota > Metazoa > Chordata > Amphibia > Anura > Aromobatidae > Anomaloglossus > Anomaloglossus baeobatrachus. The sequence continues at coordinate 24,456,130 of NC_134355.1, forward strand.
ACATTGTATCAGTGTGTGACATTGTATCAGTGTGTGACATTGTATCAGTGTGACATTGTATCAGTGTGACATTATATCAGTGTGACATTGTATCAGTGTGTGACATTGTATCAGTGTGACATTGTATCAGTGTGTGACATTGTATCAGTGTGACATTGTATCAGTGTGTGACATTGTATCAGTGTGACATTGTATCAGTGTGACATTGTATCAGTGTGTGACATTGTATCAGTGTGACATTGTATCAGTGTGTGACATTGTATCAGTGTGTGACATTGTATCAGTGTGACATTGTATCAGTGTGTGACATTGTATCAGTGTGTGACATTGTATCAGTGTGTGACATTGTATCAGTGTGTGACATTATATCAGTGTGACATTGTATCAGTGTGTGACATTGTATCAGTGTGACATTGATGCTGTTCCACATGAGTAATATCAGAATTTCGTTCTATTACATGGTATCAGTAATAGTAATCCTCGGTCCTCATGCTGTAGTAAGTGCATCCCTGGAGGAAGCTGTCATGTCTGCAGGCTGTCCTGGCTGTATTTCTAACAATTGCAGCAGAGTCTTATGATTTGTGGTTACTTTGTTGTAATCTGGGCGATAAGATTGCTATGAATGATATAAAAGAACATTGCATCAGTGATAAGAGAGAGCTCACATGTAACAACCTAATACAGTGTGAGTGAAATACAATATAATCTACTGATATAAAGTATTAGATAAATCATTGTTACATTATATTGTGTATTTAGAATATGGGTGTGATACAATGTGCCAGATAGTATCCTACATTGTATGAACGATGTGTCTATCGGGGAGCCACAAACTCTCAGTGATACATTGTATCCATCACATAACAGCATCCCTGTGCTACAATGTATGGATAATGTCATGCTATCCCTGTGCTACAATGTATGGATAATGTCATGCTATCCCTGTGCTACAATGTATGGATAATGTCATGCTATCCCTGTGCTACAATGTATGGACATGTCATGCTGTCATTGTGCTGCTATGTATCAGTTATATCAGACTTTA
>NC_134355.1:24462174-24689674 GCF_048569485.1 Anomaloglossus baeobatrachus
CAAAAAAAAAAGTATTAATAATAATATTTGGTTGGGTCACATAAGAACAAATCTTACACCTCTTTAGGCCTTTCAAAGTAATTTTCCTCCTATTGAAGCCCCATGATTCCTTTTTCATTGCAGCCATAAAAGTGCCCCACAAGAACTGTATGATCCCCCACAGTGAATTCCTCCACAGTACCCTCCGCTGTACCACCAACTACCGTGGCAAAGAATGTTGACCCCAACACAATATGATCCCCCCAACTGTGACCTCCAAATAGCCTGGCATTCTAATGGGCTACATACAGTATAATGTGCCCGTCTATCCTTCCAAATAGTATAATGACCCCCACATAGCCCTCCGCACAGTATGATGGCCCCCACACAAACCTTCACACTGCATAATTGCTTGCATCATACAGTATAATGGCCTTCCATAAAGTCTAAACACTCCCTCATAGCTCTCCAAATATTATACTGGTGCCCACATAGCCTTCCATATAGTATAATGGGTCCCACGTAGTCCTCATATAGTAGAATGCACCCCCATAGTCCTCCATGTATAAGGTAGCCCTCCAATTATTATAATGCATTCCCCATAGTCCTCGAAATATTATAATGCACCCCACAGTCCTCCATGTATTTGTCACGCTCCCCGGGTCCTTGGCTCCCCTCCCCGGGTCCTCTGCTCCGCTCCCCGGGTCCTCAGCCCCGCTCCCCGGCTCACCTGCCACGCTCCCCGGGTCCTTGGCCCCGGTGCCCGTCCTTCCCAGGCCCCCTGGTCTCCGATCGCGGCGCCCGACGGCTTCCCAGACCCTGGCCGGCTCCCCTGCGTCCTCTTCTCAGCCTCCTTCCCTGGCTTCTGGCACCCGGGCTGCGCGCATGCGCATTAGGGCGCGCGCGCGGTCACTGACCCTTTCTTAAAGGGCCAGCGTCCATTAACAGGAAATGAGGCTAAACAGGTACAGGGTATAAAGGGGTGTATTGTCCAAGAGGGCGGGGCCTGATCTTCGTGTTTTCCAAGCTAGGAGTCAGGTCTCCTTGTGTCTTCGTGCCATACTCACGTATCTCTCTTCTAGAGCTGATCCTGCCTCGCCATCCGGTCCTGCTGAATCCCGAACCCCGCACGCTGTCCGTCTGCCATCTGACAGTCCGTACCATCTCGGATCCCTGCGGTGACCCGTCATCTCGCTCCAAAGGTTCCGGACCCCGCCTGACACCACCTCGGCTTCCGAACCTGAGCTACGTCACCCGGACTACCATCTGTGACTCCGTGGTCCCAGGGACTTCTTCGTTACACTCACTGGCACGGACTGTTCTACTGCCCATAGTGCTTCAGCTACCGGACTCCTTACCACCATCTTAGAGTTCGGCCCAGTGGATCCACCTCCTGGGTCTGCCCGACCGCCTGGCCCTGACAGTAAGATCAGGCCATGGATCCCGCTGCAGCACTAGCAGCCTTGCAAGAGGAACTCCAACGCCAGCGTGAAGTCCAGACCCGCATGCTGAACTTTATGACTTCCGTGGACACCCGCCTGACCACGCTACAAGCGGCAGTCACGTCTTCGACATCCCAAGCCACCACTAGTCAAGCCACGTCCCCCGCTCCCGTGGCTGCTTCTTCGGATGCTTCCAGACTGCGTTTGGCCTCACCACCCCGGTACGCCGGAGATCCCAAGTCCTGCAGGGGGTTTATAAACCAATGCTCCCTCCATTTCACGCAGCTGCCACATCTGTTTGCCTCCGACCAAGCCAAGGTCGCCTTCATCATGTCTCACCTGGAGGGCGAGGCACTGGCGTGGATGAACCCGTTGTGGGAGAAGGAGGACCCTATGACCAAGGATCTTCAAGAGTTCCTGCAGGCCTTTCGCAGCACCTTTGACGAGCCGGGACGCGCCTCTGCGTCTGCTTCATCCCTCCTCCGCTTACGTCAAGGAACACTGACGGTGGGCCAATACGCCATCCGTTTCCGCACTTTGGCTTCAGAACTCGGGTGGAATAATGAGGCCCTAACAGCCGCCTTCTGGGAAGGACTCTCGAGTCGCATCAAAGATGAGTTGGCGGGTCGTGACGTGCCCTCCACCCTAGATGCCCTGATTGCCCTAGCAACTCGAGTGGACATTCGTTTTCAGGAGCGCTCCAAAGAGCTGTCTCGTGAGAGACGTCCGGTACGGCATTCCTCTCCTCCACAGAAGCCCTCCGTATCTCAGTCATCAACAGCTGGGATTCCCGTCCACGAGCCCATGCAGATCGACCGAGTACGACAGTCTGAACAACGTCGAGCAGAGCGGCTCGCCAAGGGTCTCTGCTTTTACTGCGGAGAGGACACACACCTCCTACGCTCCTGTCCGGAAAGGCCGGGAAACTCCAAAGCCTAGGGTTGGTAGGAGAGGCCACCCTAGGTGCTGGGACTCTCTCAGACCCGGTTATGTGGACTGTGCAAGTGTCAACGGGAGAGACGCGCTTCACGGCTGAGGCATACCTCGACTCTGGAGCAGCAGGCAATTTCATCCAGCAGGCCACGGTGGACAAGTACCAGCTGCCTGTTACTCCACTCGAGAAGCCCCTAGTGATTGCCTCTGTGGATGGGAGACCCCTCTCTGATACCATCTCCTGGGTCACCAGTCCGGTCGAACTGCGTATCGGTGCCCTGCACACCGAGAACATCGCTCTCTACGTCCTTCCACACATGTCCCATCAAATCCTGCTGGGACTTCCCTGGTTGCGGACACACGAACCATCAGTCAGCTGGGGTACTGGCGAAATCACCCGATGGGGTCCTGCTTGTCATGAGAAGTGTCTGAAGTCCATACAACCCATCCGACGACCTCCGGTTCCAGAGAACCTACCGGAACTGCCTTCGGCCTATTGGTCCTTCGCAGACGTTTTTGACAAGAAGGAGTCTGAGGTGCTTCCGCCACACCGTCCCTACGATTGTGCCATCGACCTGCTCCCAGGAACAACACCGCCTCGAGGACGGATATATCCGTTGTCTCCAGCCGAAACCAGGGCCATGTCTACCTACATCACAGAGAGCCTGGCAAGGGGATTCATCCGGAGATCCTCCTCTCCTGCGGGAGCAGGCTTCTTCTTCGTTAAGAAGAAAGAGGGTGACCTACGCCCATGCATCGACTACCGGGGTCTGAATCAGATCACCGTAAAAAACAAGTACCCTCTGCCGCTCATCCCCGAATTGTTCGACCGGCTCAGAGGAGCCCGTGTGTTCACCAAGCTGGATCTTCGGGGTGCCTACAACCTAGTTCGTATCCGCTCTGGGGACGAATGGAAGACCGCGTTTAATACTCGCGATGGGCATTATGAATACTGCGTGATGCCCTTCGGCCTGTGTAACGCACCAGCAGTCTTCCAAGAATTGGTGAACGACATATTCCGGGACCTCCTCTACATCTGTGTAGTAGTTTATCTGGATGACATCCTTATCTTCTCTCCGGACCTCCAGACCCACAGAGAGAACGTACAGCTGGTTCTACAAAGACTGAGAGAGAATCGTCTCTACGCCAAATATGAGAAGTGTGTCTTTGAGCAGTCTTCTCTCCCTTTCCTGGGATACATCATCTCGGGCACTGGACTGCAGATGGATCCAAAGAAGGTCTCCTCCATACTCAACTGGCCTCCCCCTTCTGGACTGAAGGCAATCCAACGGTTCCTGGGATTCGCCAACTACTACCGCCAGTTTATCCCTCACTTCTCTGCCCTGACTGCTCCTCTCTCCGCTTTGACCAAAAAGGAGGCTAATCCAAAGGACTGGTCACCTGCGGCCGACGCCGCGTTTTGCTCACTGAAGCGAGCATTTGCCTCCGCTCCTGTACTCCACCGTCCGGAGTTAAACCGCCAGTTCACCTTGGAGGTGGATGCCTCCTCCTCGGGAGCCGGAGCAGTGCTCATGCAGAAGTCCTCCTCCGGCAAGATGGTGACGTGCGGTTTCTTCTCCAAGAGCTTCTCAGCGCCTGAACGTAATTACACCATCGGTGACCGAGAACTATTGGCGGTCAAACTGGCTCTGGAGGAGTGGCGCTACCTCCTGGAAGGAGCAGTGTACCCCGTGATTATCTACACGGACCACAAGAACCTGGAATACCTGCGGTCCGCTCAGCGACTGAACCCACGGCAAGCCAGGTGGTCCCTATTCTTTGCCAGGTTTGACTTCCAGCTCCATTTCCGACCCGCGGACAAGAATGTACGCGCTGATGCCTTGTCTAGGTCTTTCATGCCCATGGAGCAGGAGGAAGAGACTACCCAACCCATCATCTCTCCTAGCAAGATCATTCCGGTGGCCCCTGTCACCCTGGCCCAGATACCGCCCGGAAAGACCTATGTCTCTGAGACTGACAGGCAAAAAGTGTTACACTGGGGTCATGCCTCAAAAACAGCCGGTCATGCAGGCCAGAAGAGAACATGGGGTGCGATTGTACGCCATTACTGGTGGCCATCCCTTCGCACGGACGTCGCTGCTTTTGTCTCTGCCTGCTCCTCTTGTGCCAGGAACAAGACGCCCAAACACCTGCCCTATGGCCGTCTTCTGCCTCTGCCTATACCCTCAGTTCCGTGGCAACACATAGCGATGGATTTTATTACGGACTTGCCATTATCCTCTGGACACACAGTCATATGGGTCGTGGTGGACCGGTTCTCCAAAATGGCTCACTTCATCCCCATGGCTGGACTGCCCTCTGCTCAGGAACTCGCGGAAGCCTATATACATCACACCTTCCGCTTGCATGGCTTTCCATCCCACATCGTGTCCGACAGAGGAACTCAGTTCACCTCCCGCTTCTGGAGGGCGCTCTGCAAACATCTGGGAGTAACTCTGGACTTTTCGTCTGCATACCATCCTCAGTCTAATGGCCAAGTGGAGAGGGTCAATCAAATCTTGACATCCTTCTTACGTCACTATGTCAACGCCCATCACGACGACTGGTCCACGCTTCTGCCTTGGGCTGAATTCTCACATAACCACCACATCAGTGAGTCGTCCTCCAAATCTCCCTTCCATGTCGTTTACGGACTTCAGCCCTCCGTCCCATTGCCTATATCCCCTTCTTCGGATGTCCCTGCGGCTGATACTGTAGCCCGTGACTTCGCTACCATTTGGGACTCTGTCAAGGCGTCCCTTGGACGCGCTTCCCAGCGGATGAAGAAACACGCTGACAAGAGGCGTCTGGACCCTCCGTGTTTCTCTCCTGGTGACCTGGTCTGGCTTGCTTCCCAGTACATCCGATTGAAGATACCTTCCTACAAGCTGGGTCCTCGCTACATCGGGCCGTTTAAGGTCCTCAGCAAGATCAATGAGGTCTCCTACAAGCTACAGCTCCCGGCCACGATGAGGATACCCAACTCGTTCCACGTCTCCCTGCTCAAGCCGGTTGTCCTTGGTCCCTTCTCCGCTGCTGCCAGCCCGGCTCCTCCACCTATTGCCGATGACGACATCTATGCGGTAAGGGATATCGTGGCCATGAAGACCGTACGAGGTCGACAGTTCTTCCTGGTGGACTGGGAGGGGTATGGTCCTGAGGATAGGTCCTGGGAGCCCAGGGAGAACGTGGGCACTCCTCTGATCCGTGCCTTCATGTCCCGGTTGCGGGGAGGGGGGCGTGGGGGGGGGGGTACTGTCACGCTCCCCGGGTCCTTGGCTCTCCTCCCCGGGTCCTCTGCTCCGCTCCCCGGGTCCTCAGCCCCGCTCCCCGGCTCACCTGCCACGCTCCCCGGGTCCTTGGCCCCGGTGCCCGTCCTTCCCAGGCCCCCTGGTCTCCGATCGCGGCGCCCGACGGCTTCCCAGGCCCTGGCCGGCTCCCCTGCGTCCTCTTCTCAGCCTCCTTCCCTGGCTTCTGGCACCCGGGCTGCGCGCATGCGCATTAGGGCGCGCGCGCGGTCACTGACCCTTTCTTAAAGGGCCAGCGTCCATTAACAGGAAATGAGGCTAAACAGGTACAGGGTATAAAGGGGTGTATTGTCCAAGAGGGCGGGGCCTGATCTTCGTGTTTTCCAAGCTAGGAGTCAGGTCTCCTTGTGTCTTCGTGCCATACTCACGTATCTCTCTTCTAGAGCTGATCCTGCCTCGCCATCCGGTCCTGCTGAATCCCGAACCCCGCACGCTGTCCGTCTGCCATCTGACAGTCCGTACCATCTCGGATCCCTGCGGTGACCCGTCATCTCGCTCCAAAGGTTCCGGACCCCGCCTGACACCACCTCGGCTTCCGAACCTGAGCTACGTCACCCGGACTACCATCTGTGACTCCGTGGTCCCAGGGACTTCTTCGTTACACTCACTGGCACGGACTGTTCTACTGCCCATAGTGCTTCAGCTACCGGACTCCTTACCACCATCTTAGAGTTCGGCCCAGTGGATCCACCTCCTGGGTCTGCCCGACCGCCTGGCCCTGACAGTATTATAATGCGCTCCCATAGTCCATGTATATGGTAGCCCCCATGGTCCTCCATGTATAAGGTTTCCCCCATAGTTCTCCATGTATAAGATTGCCCCTAAAGTCCACCATGTATAAGGTAGCCCCCATAGTCCTCCATGTATAAGGTTTCCCCCATAGTCCTCCATGTATGTTTCCCCCATAGTCCTCCATGTATAAGGTTTCCCCCATAGTCCTCCATGTATAAGGTAGCCCCCATAGTTCTCCATGTATAAGGTTGCCCCCATAGTCCTCCATGTATAAGATAGCCCACATAGTCCTCCATGTATAAGGTTTCCCCCATAGTCCTCCATGTATAAGGTTTCCCCTATAGTTCTCCATGTATAAGGTTGCCCCTAAAGTCCACCATGTATAAGGTAGCCCCCATAGTTCTCCATGTATAAGGTTGCCCCTAAAGTCCACCATGTATAAGGTAGCCCCCATAGTTCTCCATGTATAAGGTTGCCCATAAAGTCCTCCATGTATAAGGTTTCCCCCATAGTTCTCCATGTATAAGATCGCCCCCATAGTCCTCCATGTATAAAGTAGCCCACATAGTCCTCCATGTATAAGGTTGCCCCCATAGTCCTCCATGTATAAGGTTTCCCCTATAGGTCTCCATGTATAAGGTTGCCCTTATAGTCCTCCTTGTATTATAAGCTTTCCCCCATAGTTCTCCATGTATAAGGTTGCCCATAAAGTCCACCATGTATAAGGTAGCCCCCATAGTTCTCCATGTATAAGGTTGCCCTTATAGTCCTCCATGTATAAGCTTTCCCCACAGTCCTCCATGTATAAAGCTTCCCCCATAGTTCTCCATGTATAAGGTTGCCCCTAAAGTCCACCATGTATATGGTAGCCCCTATAGTTCTCCATGTATAAGGTTGCCCTTATAGTCCTCCATGTATAAGGTTTCCCCCATGTAACGGCAAGCCACCCACTAAGCAGGGCCCCGGAGTACCCCGAAACCCTTTAACCCCTATACAGGGATCTGGAATTACTACAGGGTCCAGGGGTTCACTGCCTAAGGTAGGCTGCAGTCCAGAGATGGGGATAGTCGCCAGGCAAGGTCTAAACCAGAACGTCAGCAAGGTACAAAATGGGAAGGCAGGGGGAATGTCCAGTAAACAGGCTGAGGTCAAACCGAGATGTCAGGCGAGGTACAAAAGAGCAGGCAGAAGGGAAACAAAGTTCATAGGAGACATAAAGCAAGGTGCACAGTACCATGAAGGATGTGGCTCACAGCATCACAAGACTATATCTGGCAAAGATCCAAGCACACTGAAGGATATGAAAAGGGTGTGGTGCCTTCCCATAGGCTGGAGTAGGAGCTGATACTATCTGGAAGCATACACCCCTATAGTCAGTCAGCGGTACTGCAAGTCCAGCCAGACCAAGCCTCGTGAATGTGCAGTGACTCCACCCACCAGAGCTACTGGAACTGACCTCTCCCCCATCACCAGCACTGCCTGCAGTGTGAGCAGAGCGGCACCTGGGGCAGATGTCACTGGAGCAGGCCCTGGTGGAGACGTGACACCCCATAGTCCTCCATGTATAAGGTAACCCCCATAGTCCTCCATGTGTAAGGTGCCCACATAGTCAACCATGTATAAGGTTGCCCCTATAGTCCTCCATGTATAAGGTTGCCCCCATAGTCCTCCATGGATAATGTAACCCCCATAGTCCTCCATGTATTGTTATGCATCCCCCATAGTCCTTCATATTGTATTATGCAGCCCATATACCGTTTAATGCACTCCAAGGTCCTGTAACCACTGTGAACTCACTGACTAAAAAAATAAACAAGTACTTACAGTATATCTCCTCGTTCCCCCACTGCTCTGGTCAGAGTATCCTGCATGTCTCAGCACAGCGGCGAGCAGTAGTGACGTCACCGTGCCCCGCTGCACTGAGATATCGAGCGCAGGCACAGGGGGAGAATAATGAAGCGATTTGTGCGATGATGGACAGGGGCCCACAGATAAGGGGGGCTAGGTGCTGGTGCTGCCACCGGGCCCCCATGACTAATGGGCCCTTTAGCAGCCGCATGGCCTGCCACCATTGGTAGTACACCTCTGGCAAAGACATGTCCTGAAGATCATTGTGAAAAGCTAGTCGCGAACTAAAGACTATTGGACCAATGGAAGCAGAGTGGAGCTTTTACAATGCAGACATCGATCTTATTATTGCTTCCTCATCAGTTAAGGTACACAATTTGAAGGGGGAAGAGGTTGTAACAGTGTGTCATCCTAGTGTACTCTAGTGTAGTCAGGCCTGCAGTTAGATTCATTATCCTACATCTGGTGAGGGTTGTAAGTATTTTCTTCTTCTCTGCAGGGGGCTTATCTAACACACAATCCTGCACACATGACTGGAGACTGGGCTTCTGGAGCCTTCATACTTTGAGTTTCATGTAGAAGATGTTTATGGGGGTGGGTGTGAGCACTTCTGCCCATCCAGGGGGCTGATCCCAGGAGAGGTGGAACAGTATGCCACGTTTGGTCAGTTAAGCGACATATTTGGTCACTGAGTTAGTGCTGTGATGTGCAGGGAGGAGGATCTGTTGACGTCGCCAGATACTGGGGACCATGTATGGACTATAGGGATTGGAGCTGGATACCTTTGCGATGGTCATAATATCCATTATCTGGATCTGAGGAGGTACCCTAAGGGCCATTGTTGCCGGCTGAAGCTGGATACACACACTGTGGTTGTGATATCCGTCGTCTGGATCTGAGGCACCATCCTGAGGACTATTGTTGCTGGCTGGAGCTGGATACACACACTATGGTCGTGATATCTGTCGTCTGGATCTGAGGAACCATCCTAAGGACTGTTGTTGCCGGCCGGAGCTGGAAATATGTGCTATGGTTGTGATATCCGTCATCTGGATCTGAGGAAGTATCCTAAGGACCGTTGTTGTCGGCTGAAGCTGGATACACACACTATGGTCGTGATTTCCGTCTTCTGGATCTGAGGAACCATCTCCTAAGGGCTAATGTTGCCGGCTGGAGCTGGATACATGCGCTATGGTTGTGATATCTGTCGTATGGATCTGAGAAACTATCCTAAGGATTGTTGTTGTTGGCTGAAGCTGGATACACACACTATGGTTGTGATATCCGTCATCTGAATCTGAGGAACCATCCTAAGGACTATTGTTGCTGGCTGCAGCTGGATACACACACTATGGTCGTAATATCCGTCGTCTGGATCTGAGGAACAATCCTAAGGACTATTGTTGCCGGCCGGTGCTGGAAATATGCGCTATGGTTGTGATATCCGTCATCTGGATCTGAGGAAGTATCCTAAGGACTGTTGTTGCCGGCTGAAGCTGCATACACACACTATGGTCGTGATATCCGTCTTCTGGATCTGAGGAACCATCTCCTAAGGGCTAATGTTGCCGGCTGGGGCTGGATACATGTGCTATGGTTGTGATATCTGTCGTATGGATCTGAGAAACTATCCTAAGGATTGTTGTTGTTGGCTGAAGCTGGATACATGTGCTGCGGTCGTGATCAACGTCGTCTGGATCAGAGGAACTATCCTAAGGACTGTTGTTGCCGCTGGAGCTGATATGCACACTATGGTTGTGATATCCGTCGTCTGGATCTGAGGCACCATCCTGAGGACTATTGTTGCTTGCTGGAGCTGGATACACACACTATGGTCGTGATATCTGTCGTCTGGATCTGAGGAACCATCCTAAGGACTGTTGTTGCCGGCCGGAGCTGGAAATATGTGCTATGGTTGTGATATCCGTCATCTGGATCTGAGGAAGTATCCTAAGGACCGTTGTTGTCGGCTGAAGCTGGATACACACACTATGGTCGTGATATCCGTCTTCTGGATCTGAGGAACCATCTCCTAAGGGCTAATGTTGCCGGCTGGAGCTGGATACATGCGCTATGGTTGTGATATCTGTCGTATGGATCTGAGAAACTATCCTAAGGATTGTTGTTGTTGGCTGAAGCTGGATACACACACTATGGTTGTGATATCCGTCATCTGAATCTGAGGAACCATCCTAAGGACTATTGTTGCTGGCTGCAGCTGGATACACACACTATGGTCGTAATATCCGTCGTCTGGATCTGAGGAACAATCCTAAGGACTATTGTTGCCGGCCGGTGCTGGAAATATGCGCTATGGTTGTGATATCCGTCATCTGGATCTGAGGAAGTATCCTAAGGACTGTTGTTGCCGGCTGAAGCTGCATACACACACTATGGTCGTGATATCCGTCTTCTGGATCTGAGGAACCATCTCCTAAGGGCTAATGTTGCCGGCTGGGGCTGGATACATGTGCTATGGTTGTGATATCTGTCGTATGGATCTGAGAAACTATCCTAAGGATTGTTGTTGTTGGCTGAAGCTGGATACATGTGCTGCGGTCGTGATAAACGTCGTCTGGATCAGAGGAACTATCCTAAGGACTGTTGTTGCCGCTGGAGCTGATATGCACACTATGGTTGTGATATCCGTCGTCTAGATCTGAGGAACTATCCTAAGGACTATTGTTGCCGGCTGGAGTTGGATACATGCGCTACGGTTGTGATATCCATCGTCTGGATCTGAGGAACAATCCTAAGGACTGTTGATACATGCGCTATGGTCATGATATCCGTCGTCTGGATCTGAGGAACAATCCTAAGGACTGTTGTTGCCGGCTGGAGTTGGATACACACACTATGGTCATGCTATTCGTCGTAAGAATCTGAGGAACTATGCTAAGGACTGTTGCCACTGGAGCTTGATACATACTCTATGGTCTTGATAACCAACCTCTGGATGAGCATAAGGACTATGGTTGCTATGTATGGAAAAAATAAAAATTGTTGTATCGTTTACCTGCCTAGGAAATAAACACAACCTCAGATCTTCACACTCATGGATCTCAGTGCTACATCTATCAGAGAGACCCTATCCGTCATGCCTCATTTATAATTATATCACAGAAGGACCCCCTACTACACCAGCGCTAAGGTACTACCTGGGAACCCCCATATCTACACCCCAACTGTAGCAGGACATAAGAGTTGATGTCTATATGAGCTCCGGAGTCCTAGAAGAGCATAAAAAACTCATTCATGGGCCCAAAGGATTATACAGGCCCCATACAAGACTGTCCCAACTGGGCTTAGATTATTGCTTCATGCACTAGTATTGGAATAGGGAGAACCTAGGGAAGATAAATTGGAAATCTCCAAGAATTGCAAAAGGATCCAAAATGATTGACCCTAAACCAGACCCTCCTGAACCGTGTGTCTCCCAGCAGTTATGGGGGTAGTACGGCTGCGGTGCATCTGGGGGGCACGATGGTGCCTTTATCTGGAGCTCTAATTCTTCCTATAAATCATCCTGATTTTATATCTCCACCGTTTACCAATCCCGCAGGATGGACACATCCCGGAACGTCCCATGTGGGGATTCACAAGTCAACACAAATGAAGGAGAACCTTATTAAATCTTTACCGTCGTGTCATTACGGCGTCTTTCAGAACACTGCCGGCATCTCCGAGGCACAAAGTTATCAGACGGTTCATAAGTGTTCATCAAGGTGTCATAAAACCAGAATGTGATTCAATATCATTATGTTTGATGTCGAATACGAGAATATTGTGTATTAAAGGAAAAACGTGCTCAAAAACTGTATCCATAGACCTAGTGCTCACCCCAGAAATCACCAACATACAGAGCTCTACTAATATATATACGATCAATACCAAATCGTAGAAATATTACATGTGCTGTGCAAATAGAGAGGCAATAATCAAAACATTGTAATGCGTTATATTTCTCCTAACTCCAAGGGGAACAATGGAAAATGTAGTAGATGTGTAGATAGATAGTTGTAGTTACAGAGGTCGGAAGTTTCCTGTAGTTCTTGTGTAACGCTCACCGCCAGGGGACACAGGTACACTGCCATGGTATACAGTTCCTAGCTGTATTGAGATGCTTGACCACTAGGAGTCACTAGCACAAAGGCGGGGACAGTCTGCAGACTAGTCAATCAAGCCGAGTGTCAGAAGCCGGGAGGTCACGTCAGCACAGAGGAGCATGAGAAGCCGAGGTCACGTGCAGGATGGAGGTCGGTAAGCCAGGGAGTAGGGTTAGGTACCCAAGTGGAGCAGAGCTGTGGTCAGAGAACAAGCCTGGGTCAGAAGCCGAGAGGACACAAAGGTAGAGAGGAGAGAGCGGGGCCGGCGTCACACAGTAGGTCGAGGGTCAGGAAGATAGGGAGTACAGACAATACGGGAGGGACGGAGGTAAGGGAATGGGGACGCAAGGACAAGGACAAGTTCAGAACAACTCATGAAAACCAGAAGCGTACACTGCAGAGCAGGAACTATTACTGGCGGCTTCCGGGTGAAACAGCTCCAAGATAAGGCAGAGCGATCACCCAAATAGGCCCCTTCCACTGAGCCTGAACCCCGAGAATACAGACAACAAGAAAACACCTAAGACACAATAGATCTGCAAAGAGCAAAGCCATAAGTGAATCATGACATCTTGACCAGGTTCGCACACACTGCAAGAGGGATTTTGGTGACTCCACGCTATAGATCTTCTCCAGATCTTTCAGGTGACTCCTCCATACAGATCCTCTCCAGATCTCTCAGGTCATTCCTCCATACTGATCTTCTCCAGATCTCTCAGGTTTTGTGTCTGTGGCTGGGCAACATTGAGTTTCAGCTTTGCCAAAGAATTTCTATTGGGTTCAGGTTTGGAGACCGGCTAGGCCACTCCAGGACCTTGCAATGCTCCTTATGGAGCCGCTCTTTAGTTGTCCTGGCTGTGTGTTTCGGGTCATTGTCATGCTGGAAGACTCAGCCATGACCTATGTTCAGTGCTCTTACTAAAGGAAGGAAGTTGTTGGCAAAAATCTTGTGATACATGACCCCATTCATCCTCCCTTCAATACGGCGCAGTCGTCCTGTCCCCTTTGCAGAAAAGCACCCCCACAGTATGATGTTTCCACCCCCATACTCCATGGTTGGGACAGTGTTCTTGGGGTTGTTCTCATCCTTCTTCCTCCAAACATGGCGAGTGGAGTAGATACCAAAAAGTTCTATTTTGGTCTCAACTGACCACATGACCTTCTCCCATGCCTCCTCTGTATCATCCAGATGGTCATTGGTAAACTTCAAACAGGCCTGGACATGTGCTGGCGTGAACAGGGAGACCTTGTATGTCCTGCAGGATTTGAATTCAATGTGACGTAGTGTGTTACTAACAGTAATTTTTGAGACTGTGGCCCTAGTTCTTTTCTGGTCATTGACCTGGTCCTCCTGTGTTGTTCTGAGCTGATTCCTAATCTTTCTCAGAATCATCCTTACCCCACAAGGCAAGATCTTGCACGGAGCCCCAGGCCGAGTAAGATTGACAGTCATCTTGTGTTTCTTCCATTTTTGTACCAACAGTTGTTGCCTTCTCACCAAGCTGCTTGCCTTTTGTCCTGTAAACCTATCCCAGCCTTCCGCAGATCTACAATTATGTCCCTGATGTCCTTAGACAGCTCTTTGGTCTTGGCCATGGTGGACAGATTGGCGTGTGACTGAGTGTGAGGACAGGTGTCTATTATACAGGTAACGGGTTCAAACAGGTGCAATTAATCCAGGTAATGAGTGCAGAGTAGGAGTTTCTTAAATAAAATGCAAATGAATTATTTAGAATTCATACAATGGGATTTTCTGGATTTTATTATTCTGTCACAGTTGAAGTTACCTACGATAAAATTTACAGACGTCTCCATTTTTTGTAGGTAGGAAAACTTGCAACATCCGCAGAGGATCAAATACTTATTTTCCGCACTGTATATAGATACATTGGCATAAACCCTCTATATAGAAGATAGCCAAGCGAAAATCATGTCATGATTCCAGGAGCTGCTCATTTAGGAGACGAGATATTCTATTTTCCAGCAAATTATTTTCTTGTTCTAATACAAGTCTTGTAGATGGAGAAGGAGCATAATGATATTGCATCCAGGTCACCGCACTGCCGTCACTGCCGGACATGGAGGCCGGAGTGTGACCCTCATCACCCGGCAAGAGGCAGGTCATCATCCGAATATCCCGGAGGTGCGCAGGTCACATCACTCTGAAGACAGATCTCTGGATATATTTATACAAGTCTGATACAAAATGTGAGCAAAGGAACATTTATTTGTAATGAGAATTATTAAAGCTACAAATGTAAAACAAATATAAATATAAAACAATCTGTATGTAATATAAAATAAAACACATATAATACTAACCGTATGTACAAGAAGATTACTGTTGTGCTATAATACTGCCCCCTATGTACAAGAATATAACTACTATAATACTGCCCCTATGTACAAGAATATAACTACTATAATACTGCTCTCTATGTACAAGAATATAACTACTATAATACTGCCCCCTATGTACAAGAATATAACTACTATAATACTGCCCCTATATACAAGAATATAACTACTATAATACTGCCCCTATGTACAAGAATATAACTACTATGTACAAGAATATACCTACTATAATACTGCCCCTATGAACAAGAATATAACTACTATAATACTGCCCCTATGTACAAGAATATAACTACTATAATACTGCTCTCTATGTACAAGAATATAATTACTATAATACTGCCCCTATATACAAGAATATAACTACTATAATACTGCCCCTATATACAAGAATATAACTACTATAATACTGCCCCTATGTACAAGAATATAACTACTATAATACTGCCCCTATGTACAAGAATATAACTACTATAATACTGCTCCTATGTACAAGAAAATAACTACTATAATACTACCCCCTATGTACAAGAATATAACTACTATAACAAGAATATAACTACTATAATACTGCCCCCTATGTACAAGAATATAACTACTATAATACTGCCCCTATGTACAAGAATATAACTACTATAATACTGCCGCTATGTACAAGAATATAACTACTATAACAAGAATATAACTACTATAATACTGCCCCCTATGTACAAGAATATAACTACTATAATACTGCCCCATGTACAAGAATATAACTACTATAATACTGCCCCATGTACAAGAATATAACTACTATAATACTGCTCCTATGTACAAGAATATAACTACTATAATACGGCCCCTATGTACAAGAATATAACTACTATAATACTGCCCCTATGTACAAGAATATAACTACTATAATACGGCTCCTATGTACAAGAATATAACTACTATAATACGGCCCCTATGTACAAGAATATAACTACTATAATACTGCCCCTATGTACAAGAATATAACTACTATAATACTGCCCCTATGTACAAGAATATAACTACTATAATACGGCTCCTATGTACAAGAATATAACTACTATAATACGGCTCCTATGTACAAGAATATAACTACTATAATACGGCTCCTATGTACAAGAATATAACTACTATAATACGGCTCCTATGTACAAGAATATAACTACTATAATACTGCTCCTATGTACAAGAATATAACTACTATAATACGGCTCCTATGTACAAGAATATAACTACTATAATACTGCCCCTTTGTACAAGAATAGAACTGCTATAAGACTGTAATACTGTGTTCAAAAATATAAACACAACATCATTCTTTTTGCTCCCATTTTTCATGACCTGAGCTCAAAGATCTAAGATTTCTTTTCTAGACACAAATTGTTTTTTTTTTCTCAAATATTGTTGTCTAAAGGGCCATTTACACACAATGATATCGCTAACGAGATATGGTCGGGGTCACGGTGTTGGTGACGCACATCCGGCCTCGTTAGCGATGTCGTGTGTGACACCTTTTTGCGATCAGTAATGATCGCAAAAAGGTGTCAAATCGTTCGTCGTTTACACGTCGTTCATTTTTAAAAAATCGGTCCTCGTTTGGAGCGCAGGTTGTTTGTCGTTCCTGCGGCAGCACGCATCGCTATGTGTGACACCGCAGCAACGAGGAACAACATTGTACCTGCGGCCGCCGGCAATGAGGAATGAAGAAGGTGGGCGGGATGTTCCGGCCGCTCATCTCCGCCCCTCCGCTTCTATTGGGCGGCCGCTTAGTGACGTCGCTGTGACGCCGAACGTCCCTCCCCCTTGAAGGAGAGATTGTTCGGCGGGCACAGCGACGTCGGTGAACAGGTAATTGCGTGTGACGCTGCCGTAGCGATAATGTTCGCTACGGCAGCGATCACCCCGTGATGCGCCACCAATGTGGGCGGGTGCTATCGCTAGCGATGTCGCAGCGTGTAAAGCCCGCTTAAGTTTGTGTTGGTGAGCACTTCTTCTCCTTTGCATAGATAATCCATCCACCTCACAGGTGTGATATATCGAGGAGCTGATTAGACAGCATGACTATTGCACAGGTGTGCCTTAGGCTGGCCACAATTAAAGGCCGGTCTAAAATGTGCAGTTTTACAGTACTGGAGGATCGGGGGGGGGGGGTCAGAAAGCCAGTCAGTATCTGGTGTGACCACCATTTGTCTCACGCAGTGTCATACATCTCCTTCGCATAGAGCTGATCAGGCTGGTGATTGTGGCCGGTGTAATTTTGCTCCACTCTTCTTCAATGGCTGGGAAGTTGCTGGATATTGGCAGGAGCTTAAACACGCTGTCATACACCCAGGGCCCCGAACATGATCAATGGGTGATGTCTGGTGAGTATGTGTTATGGCCGCAGGGGCGGGTGTGTAATGGAAGCAGAGAGTCCACCCACTAGCCCACGGAGTCTGGACTTAGGGTCCCATCACACATAGTGACGCACCAACGATCCCACCAGCGATCTGACCTGGCAGGGATCGTTGGTGCGTCACTACATGATCGCTGGTGAGCTGTCAGTCAGGTAGAACTCACCAGCGACCAGCGACTCGTGTAACGTTGGTGCGCTTGGTAACCAGGGTAAATATCGGGTAACTAAGCAAAGCGCTTTGCTTAGTTACCCGATATTTACCCTGCTTACCAGCGTACACCGCTTACAGGCAGCCAGCGCTGGCTCCCTGTATACGTAGCTAGGGTACACATCGGGTTACTAAGCAAAGCGCTTTGCTTAGTTACCCGATTTTTACCCTGGTTACCAGCGTACGCTACTTACACGAGTCAGTGCTCGTTGGTCTCCCGCCGTCAAACACGCCGATGCGTGCTGCACAGCGGGAGACCAACGAGAAAAAAAAGGTCCTGGTCATTTTGTAACGATCAGCGACGTCGCAGCAGGGGCCCGCTCGCTGCTACGTGTCACACACAACGACATCGCTTACAAGGTCGCTGATACTTCACAAAACCTGTGACGTTTCAGCATTCTCGCTAGCAATATCGCTATGTGTGACGGGGGCTTTACCCCTGAGGGGTTAGCTGCAGGGCCGTCTTAAGAGCAATATGGGCTCTTGGGAAAATCACTGCGCTATAACCACTCACAGAAATTAAAGGTAAATGGTCGATAATATTAAACATATATTTGTTTTATCGGTACTTCACCAAAACTGGTGTAAAACATTAAAAGCAGCTGCACAGGTTGTGGGACGGAGGAGGGTTGAAGCTGGAATCTTATCTGGCCTCTGATAGCTCAGATAACAATCTCTTCTTTTTCAGGCCATATTTTACTAATGAGGGTGAAGGAGGCGGCGCACTGCGAGGTCACAAACATGAAAAATGCTTAGTTAAATATGGCTGCTCTTTTAGTATACACAGACTAGCAGGGGCCCCTATGTACATGGGGCCCCCAGACAAGTGCCCATCCATCCCATGCGCTAAGAGGGCCCTGGCTACCTGGTCTTTAGAACCTCTGGTGGTGAGGGTAGGCTTGTGCTGCAGGTAGCTGCCGCCAGGCACCACTCCAGGGCAGTCCCCAGCAGCTGACCTGAATGGTGGCAGATAGGGCAGAGTCAGAGACATGGATTGGGGTCTGGACCAGGAACAGGCAAGATGGAGTCGGATGCAGAGTCTGGAGTCTGGACTGGCAGCAGGTGAGATGGAGTCGGAGGCAGAGGCTGGAGTCTGGACTGGGAACAGGCGGGATGGAGTCGGAGTCAGAGGCTGGAGTCTGGACTGGCAGAAGGCGAGATGGAGGCAGAGGCTGGAGTCTGGACTGGCAGAAGGCGAGATGGAGGCAGAGGCTGGAGTCTGGACTGGCAGCAGGTAAGATGGAGTCGGAGGCAGAGGCTGGAGTCTGGACTGGCAGAAGGCGAGATGGAGTCGGAGGCAGAGTCTGGAGTCTGGACTGGCAGCAGGTAACATGGAGTCGGAGGCAGAGGCTGGAGTCTGGACTGGCAGCAGGTAAGATGGAGTCGGAGGCTGAGGCTGGAGTCTGGACTGGCAGCAGGTAACATGGAGTCGGAGGCTGAGGCTGGAGTCTGGGCTGGCAGCAGGTAAGATGGAGTCGGAGGCAGAGGCTGGAGTCTGGACTGGCAGCAGGTGAGATGGAGTCGGAGGCAGAGGCTGGAGTCTGGACTGGCAGCAGGTAAGATGGAGTCGGAGGCAGAGGCTGGAGTCTGGACTGGCAGAAGGCGAGATGGAGTCGGAGGCAGAGGCTGGAGTCTGGGCTGGCAGCAGGTAAGATGGAGTCGGAGGCAGAGGCTGGAGTCAGGGCTGGCAGCAGGTAAGATGGAGTCGGAGGCAGAGGCTGGAGTCTGGACTGGCAGCAGGTAAGATGGAGTCGGAGGCAGAGGCTGGAGTCTGGACTGGCAGCAGGCGAGATGGAGTCGGAGGCAGAGGCTGGAGTCAGGGCTGGCAGCAGGCGAGATGGAGTCGGAGGCAGAGGCTGGAGTCAGGGCTGGCAGCAGGCGAGATGGAGTCGGAGGCAGAGGCTGGAGTCTGGACTAGCAGCAGGTAAGATGGAGTCGGAGGCAGAGGCTGGAGTCTGGACTGGCAGCAGGCGAGATGGAGTCGGAGCCACAGGCTGGAGTCTGGACTGGCAGAAGGCGAGATGGAGTCGGAGGCAGAGGCTGGAGTCTGCACTAGCAGAAGGCGAGATGGAGTCGGAGCCACAGGCTGGAGTCTGCACTGGCAGCAGGTAAGATGGAGTCGGAGCCACAGGCTGGAGTCTGGGCTGGCAGCAGGTGAGATGGAGTCGGAGCCACAGGCTGGAGTCTGCACTGGCAGCAGGTAAGATGGAGTCGGAGGCAGAGGCTGGAGTCTGGGCTGGCAGAAGGCGAGATGGAGTCGGAGCCACAGGCTGGAGTCTGGACTGGCAGAAGGCGAGATGGAGTCGGAGCCACCAGCAAGAGTCAGTCGAGGTGAGCTCAGGTACTGGCAAGATGGGTGCAGGTTCTGGTACATACAGGAGTACGAGTACAGGTACAAAGAACAGGTTCCAGGTCACAGGTCAGGTACTGGTACACAAGAGGGGTTCAGGTAAGCTGGAAGGGTTCAGATACAGGGTCACAAGATGGGTTCAGGAACAAGGACCTGACAACACAATTAGCAGATACAGGACTAACTAAAACTAAAGATGCTCAGGCACCTCCCTACAGGGGAAGGTGGCTTAAATAGCCAGTGCCTCCCAGCCATAGTCTGGGGACATTTACAGAGTGCTCGCGCTGCCCCTTTAAGAATGCTCACGCTAAGCACATTTGCCAGGAGACCTACGTAGGCCCTGTGTTACACTAATTGCAAGGAAGTACCAAATGAGTGTCGAAAGGTATGGGAAGGGAACCCCTCTGTGTAGGGAAAGGGAAGATGGTGACCACTGACCAAACCTACTGCTGGTCAATGGGGTCCCTCACCTCCCTAGATAGGTTTCGCACCTATGTGCCGAGCCAGATTACTGACCCTAGGTATCCCTAGTGCTGGACCCTAAATAGGCAAAGGCTGGAATGAGCAATCTATCAACCCCACTAAACGCTAGAGGAAGATACAAGGAGGACACAGAGGGGGGAAACAAGAACTACATATCCACAGATGACTCAGGCAAGAGTTCAGCAAAGCCTCAGCAACAAACTACAGAGGAGTACGAGCCACTTGCTTGCAACCAGACCTAAAATGAACTGAAAATATAACCGGCATCAGTCCAAGGAAGGAAGGGAGTATTTAAGCACCAAGAGAATACTGATGATCAGCAGCTGGGTGGAAGGCGAGCTCCTGCTGGGTCCAAAAGAGGAAGAGATGAATCCAGCAGGAAAGCTACCTATAGCAATGAATACTAATAGAAGGAACAATAGAAAGTCAGGGAACATTTTGGGAAGCCGTTGTGACCTTCTATTGCCAGAAACCACATGGCTGTCAATTGTACTTCTATGTCTTGCTCAGTGGTGGGCGGTTTCAGCCTCTTTACCTTGGTTCTGTCTTTGAGCACTGAACATTTTATACTTCTGTGTCTTGCTCAGTAGTGGTCCGGCTCAGCCTCCTTATCTTGGTCATGTCTCTGAGCGCTGAACACCTTGTACTTCTGTGTTTTGCTCAGTAGTGGTCGGGCTCAGCCTCCTCACCTCGGCCGTGTCTCTGAGCACTGAACACCTTGTACTTCTGTGTCTTGCTCAGTGGTGGTCGGGCTCAGCCTCCTCACCTCGGCCGTGTCTCTGAGCACTGAACACCTTGTACTTCTGTGTCTTGCTCAGTGGTGGTCGGGCTCAGCCTCCTCATCTTGGCCACGTCTCAGAGCACTGAACACCTTGTACTTCTGTGTCTTGCTCAGTGGTGGTCGGGCTCAGCCTCCTCATCTTGGCCGTGTCTCAGAGCACTGAACTCCCTTTACTTCTGGCCTCCAGGGAGTCTTCAGTTCTGGAATATGACAGCATTGCAGGATAATGGTTCCTGGTCGCTTCAGATGTGATTCTTCTCGTATCTGTCACAGAGTTTTGCTCAAAACTCGCCAAGTGTCATGGCGACATCAGACGCTGTTCACACTACAGATTCTGAAATTCCACACTATGGTTTCTCTGGTGCTTTTGAGTTCCATAGGCAGGCTTGGTTGTCGACAAGCTGTGTGGTCAATAATGATCAGGCTAGCAAGAGTTAACCTCTGCTAGGCTGTTGGTTACCTCTAGGATCACATGTTGTTGGAAACCTATCACATTTATTCCCCGCCCGTTTATGATGGTGGAATCTGTCTTCCTACGACGACTATAGCTTACTGCTGTGTTGGTCTGTGTGCTGTTGTGTCCCAGTCCTGCAGATGATTGTATTGCTTTGTGCTTGGAGTTTTTGTTGATTTCTCGTGTTGTCTTGCTGTTTCCTCCATGCTATTATTTTCCTTCTTACCTCTTATTGTCTTATAACTCTGTGTGAGCATACTGTGAGATAGAGTTTTGGTTTGTTGGTTTGGTCTGTTTGTCTATATCTGTTGGTTTTATCACAGTCCTGTATCGGCCCTCCCCAGAGGCTGTGGGGAGGGGGAATAAGATCAAGGCTGGTCAGGAGCAGGGTCAGGAAGGAGGCTCAGGCATCCTCACCTTCAGAAGCAACTCTAAGGGCTGGTTAGAAGCAGGGTCAGAAAGGCAGCTCAGACATCCTGACCTTCAGAGATAACTAAGGGCTGGTCAGAAGCAGGGTCAGGAAGGTGGCTCTAACATCCTCACCTTCAGAGGTAACTCTAAGGGCTGGTCAGGAGCATGGTCAGGAAGGCGGCTCTGACATACTCACCTTCAGAGGTTACTCTAAGGGCTGATCAGGAGCAGGGTCAGAAAGGCGGCTCAGGCATCCTCACCTTCAGAAGCAACTCTAAGGGCTGGTCAGAATCAGGGTCAGAAAGGCAGCTCAGACCTCCTCACCTTCAGAGGTAACTCTAAGCGCTGGTCAGAAGCAGGGTCAGAAGCAGGGTCAGGAAGGTGGCTCTAACATCCTCACCTTCAGAGGTAACTCTAAGGGCTGGTCAGGAGCATGGTCAGCAAGGTGGCTCGGACATCCTCACCTTCAGAGGTTACTCTAAGGGCTGGTCAGGAGCAGGGTCAGGAAGGCGGCTCAGGTATCCTCACCTTCAGAAGCAACTCTAAGGGATGGTCACGAGCAGCATCAGTAAGATGCCTAGACATCCTCACCTTCAGAGGTAACTCTAAGGGCTGGTCAGGAGCATGGTCAGGAAGGCGGCTCTGACATCCTCCCCTTCAGAGGTTACTCTATCTAAGGGCTGATCAGGAGCAGGGTCAGGAAGGCGGCTCAGGCATACTCACCTTCAGAAGCAACACTAAGGGATGGTCACGAGCAGCATCAGGAAGGTGGCTCAGACATCCTCACCTTCAGAGGTAACTCTAAGGGCTGGTCAGGAGCATGTTCAGGAAGGTAACTCTAAGGGCTGGTCAGGAGCATGGTCAGGAAGGCGACTGAGACATCCTCACCTTCAGAAGTAACTCTAAGGGCTGGTCAGGAGCATGGTCAGGAAGGCGGCTCAGACATCCTCACCTTCAGAAGCAACTATAAGAGCTGGCCAGGAGCAGGGTCAGGAAGGTGGCTCAGACATTCTCACCTTTGAGGTAACTCTGAGATCAGGGATAGCTAGGGGCCCCCTACCCGGAGGGCCAGTCTAGGAGCCCCCAATCCCTGCTCTCCTCGATCATCGTAACAGTATCTTTGGCTATCAATGTTGGCTTTTTTTTCAACATGTTTTTTTTCTCTCTGTTGACAATTTTCAACAACTCTTGATTTTTCTGTGATCGCCCCAATATCGGGCAGTGTCAGGATCTGCGTCCTGTGTAATGTGTAACAATTTATGATGATGATGCGGTCACAATACTCGCTGCGGATAATTCTGCACACAGCGTATACCTACAGGGTGGAGGGGATCTTGCTGATAGTCGATGCACTTTATATACATGGTGCCGGTCCACAGGGAATCTCATACAATTCTGTCATTTTCCATATGTTAATTACCCAGGAGACAGTCTAGGATCAACAGCGCAAACCTCACTGTGGAGACGGCCCCCGAGAGAGGTGATCACACGGCCCGATCACTGCTCCGCTGCATGAATCCCACCCGTCTACAGCAGACAAAGCGGGAATGATATTAACAAGTATCAATGAGCTGCACCCGGGGTCTGGGCCTAGGACGCCCGAGCCACATACGGGAAACAGGCGAGGATGAGCCTCTGACTACAAGACGACGGGGAACCTCGTCCTCTCCTGATCCCTCTGTGTATTGGATGGCATCATGTGCTAATTTTAGGATTGGTGTAAAATACAGACGGGAGCACGTCTCCATCATATCATATCCAACCGGGAAATACACAAATATATATCACATCAGCGAAACGCCCAAATCCTGTATCAGAGAAGCCATCAATCAACGCAAAAGCATTACATCATCACTAACTGCTAAATATTGTATTTGTGTCTATATTTAATCCCAATATATATTACATTTTATTGTATATACAGAATGTGCCATTATTATAGCAGTTATATTCTTGTACATAGGAGCAGTATTATAGTAGTTATATTCTTGTACATAGGGGCAGTATTATAGTAGTTATATTCTTGTATATAGGAGCAGTATTATAGTAGTTATATTCTTGTATATAGAGGCAGTATTATAGCAGTTATATTCTTGTATATAGGAGCAGTATTATAGTAGTTATATTCTTGTACATAGGAGCAGTATTATAGTAGTTATATTCTTGTACATGGGGGCAGTATTATAGTAGTTATATTCTTGTACATAGGGGCAGTATTATAGTAGTTATATTCTTGTACATAGGGGCAGTATTATAGTAGTTATATTCTTGTACATAGGAGCAGTATTATAGTAGTTATGTTCTTGTACATAGGGGCAGTATTATAGTAGTTATATTCTTGTACATAGGGGCAGTATTATAGTAGTTATATTCTTGTACATAGGGGCAGTATTATAGTAGTTATATTCTTGTACATAGGGGCAGTATTATAGTAGTTATATTCTTGTACATAGGGGGCAGTATTATAGTAGTTATATTCTTGTACATAGGAGCAGTATTATAGTAGTTATATTCTTGTACATGGGGGCAGTATTATAGTAGTTATATTCTTGTACATAGGGGGCAGTATTATAGTAGTTATATTTTTGTACATAGGGGCAGTATTATAGTAGTTATATTCTTGTACATAGGGGCAGTAGTATAGTAGTTATATTCTTGTACATAGGAGCAGTATTATAGTAGTTATGTTCTTGTACATAGGAGCAGTATTATAGTAGTTATATTCTTGTACATAGGAGGCAGTATTATAGTAGTTATATTCTTGTACGTAGGGCAGTATTATAGTAGTTATATTTTTGTACGTAGGGGACAGTATTATACTAGTTATATTCTTGTACATAGGAGGCAGTATTATAGTAGTTATATTCTTGTACATAGGAGGCAGTATTATAGTAGTTATATTCTTGTACATAGAGGCAGTATTATAGTAGTTATATTCTTGTACATAGGAGCAGTATTATAGTAGTTATATTCTTGTACATAGAGGCAGTATTATAGTAGTTATATTCTTGTACATAGGGGCAGTAGTATAGTAGTTATATTCTTGTACATAGGAACAGTATTATAGTAGTTATATTCTTGTACATAGGAGCAGTATTATAGTAGTTATATTCTTGTACATAGGGGCAGTATTATAGTAGTTATATTCTTGTACATATGGCCAGTATTATAGTAGTTATATTCTTGCACATAGGGGGCAGTATTATAGTAGTTATATTCTTGTACATAGGGGCAGTATTATAGTAGTTATATTCTTGTACATAGGGGGCAGTATTATAGTAGTTATATTCTTGTACATAGGGGCAGTATTATAGTAGTTATATTCTTGTACATAGGGGCAGTATTATAGCAGTTATATTCTTGTACATAGGGGGCAGTATTATAGTAGTTATATTCTTGTACATAGGGGCAGTATTATAGTAGTTATATTCTTGTACATAGGGGCAGTATTATAGTAGTTATATTCTTGTACATAGGGGCAGTATTATAGTAGTTATATTCTTGTACATAGGGGCAGTATTATAGTAGTTATATTCTTGTACATAGGGAGCAGTATTATAGTAGTTATATTCTTGTACATATAGGCAGTATTATAGTAGTTATATTCTTGTACATAGGGGCAGTATTATAGTATTGATATTCTTGTACATAGGGGCAGTATTATAGTAGTTATATTCTTGTATATAGGGGCAGTATTATAGTAGTTATATTCTTGTATATAGGGGCAGTATTATAGTAGTTATATTCTTGTATATAGGGGCAGTATTATAGTAGTTATATTCTTGTACATAGGGGCAGTATTATAGTAGTTATATTCTTGTACATAGGGGCAGTATTATAGTAGTTATATTCTTGTACATAGGGGCAGTATTATAGTAGTTATATTCTTGTACATAGGGAGCAGTATTATAGTAGTTATATTCTTGTACATAGGGGCAGTATTATAGTAGTTATATTCTTGTACATAGGAGCAGTATTATAGTAGTTATATTCCTGTACATAGAGGGCAGTATTATAGTAGTTATATTCTTGTACATAGGGGCAGTATTATAGTAGTTATATTCTTGTACATAGGGGCAGTATTATAGTATTGATATTCTTGTACATAGGAGCAGTATTATAGTATTGATATTCTTGTACATAGGAGAAGTATTATAGTAGTTTTATTCTTGTACATAGGAGGCAGTATTATAGTAGTCATATTCTTGTACATAGGGGCAGAATTATAGTAGTTATATTCTTGTACATAAGGGCAGTATTATAGTAGTTATATTCTTGTACATAGGAGTAGTATTGCAGTGTAGATAGAGGGTGGCATGGCTTTTTCCTATAATTTCATGAGTCGGCTGTAGAATATGTCTGAGTCCTTCTACACATGATATATAAGATCTCCGCTAATTGATCCCACTCCTGACTTGCTGTAGAGATGCTGACTTCTGCTGCTTGTCATAGTAATATCACATCGTTGTGTCACAGGCTCTGATATCAGTGAGACCTTTTGTATCTTACGTCACTTTGCTGACATCTGCTCCATAAAGTTCTCTCATTACTTCTGTCACTGGTTTCTCAATTTCTTATGAATAATTTACCAAAATATCCTATTATCTTCTGTATTGTGACCTCCATTTGGACTTGGACAATATCTACAGATCATTCAGTTATACAGCAATTATTTTTATTTATTTTTTTTACGCCCTTTAGCTCGGTCTTGAGTCATGGCAAATTGATGGATGAACTCTCTGCAGGAGGATCAATCGGGTGCAACCTAGATAGGTCCACTAGGGTCTTCTCCTCCTAGATAGGTCTACCAGGGTCTTCTCTGCCTAGATAGGTCCACCAGGGTCTTCTCTGCCTAGATAGGTCCACCAGGGTCTTCTCTGCCTAGATAGGTCCACAAGGGTCTTCTCTGCCTAGATAGGTCCACCAGGGTCTTCTCCACCTGGATGAGTCTACCAGGGTCTTCTCTGCCTAGATAGGTCCACCAGGGTCTTCTCTGCCTAGATAGGTCCACCAGGGTCTTCTCTGCCTAGATAAGTCCACCTGGGTCTTCTCTGCCTAGATAAGTCCAACTGGGACTTCTCCGTCTAGATAGGTCTACCAGGGTCTTCTCTGCCTAGATAGATCCACCAGGGTCTTCTCTGCCTAGATAGGTCCACCTGGGTCTTCTCCACCTGGATAAGTCTACCAGGGTCTTCTCTGCCTAGATAGGTCCACCTGAGTCTTCTCTACTTAGATAGGTCCTCCAGGGTCTTTTCTGCCTAGATAGAGCCACCAGGGTTTTCTCTGCCATTATCTTGATACTATCAAGCGATCGGGTTGCTGGTCTTCCTCTTCGCCTTGTTCCTTCTATTCTTCCGACCATGATGTTCTTCTCAAGTGTTTGCTTTCTTTGTATGATGTGTCCAAAGTAGGAAAGTCGTAGCTTGGTGATTCTTGCTTCAAGTGACATGTCTGGCTTGATTTGTTCCAAAATTGATTTGTTTGTTCTTCTTGCCATCCATGGTATTGATAACCTCCTTCTCCACCACCACATTTCGAAGGCATTGATTCTTCTTCTGTCTTGTACATTTATCGTACAGGGTTCACATCCATATGTTACCACAGAAAAGACCAGACTATGTACGAGCCAAGACCAGACTATGTACGAGCCGAGACCAGACTATGTACGAGCCAAGACCAGACTATGTACGAGCCAAGACCAGACTATGTACGAGCCGAGACCAGACTATGTACGAGTCGTGTCTTCATCACCAGTGAAATGTGCCTTGATTTGAGGTTGTTGTCCAATGACTTCATTGTTGATTTGCCCATAGCTGTTTTCCTATTTATTTCCGATGTCGTCGTTGCATCTTAAGTGATCTTTGATCCGAGTAGGTGGAAATCCTTTACAACTTCCAGTTTGTTGTCGTTCATGTCAAATGTACCCCGGTCATACCTGACCGTAATCAATATATTTGCCTTCCTTGTATTGAGTAGTAGTCCCATGTTTGAGCTTGGTATCTTGTGACTCCATAATAAGTCCTTCCTTTTAATGTTGATAGCAACAAGCGTAAATGAAAGGAAGGAATTATTATGGATGTCTCTGTAGGATCTTCAGTAGTATTTTGCTGCATGAGGTATGAGCGCAATAGTCCAATATTTTCCACAGTTGGTAGCATCTCCCTTCTTCAGAATAGGAATAAACACTGATCTTGTCCAGTTCTTGGGCCATTTACCAGATGTCCATATCTATTGACACAGGCGTGTGATGACATACAGAAGACTTTATTATTGGAGGTTTCCTGTCTGGCTATCCTTTGTAGCCTTGATCTCAGGTACAGTTCCTTGTGATCACTCATTTTCGCTATAAGAGGTCCAATGTCTTACCATCTGATGTTGGTGATAGAATAATGTCTAAACTGTCCCCTTTGGAAGGAACCAGTCTCTAGAAGAAGCTGAGGTGTTGTGACAATTGTAGCTGTGGTGCTTCGCTGCTTTGGATTAGTTTGGAGTGTTTTACTTATTGTGTGTATTTTTTCCCATTTCTCTTGTGTTGTATTATTGTAGTGGTGAGACTAGTGCTCTTGACTCGCCCACCCCAGGGCTTTGGGTGACTCTGTGTCGGGCTGGACTAGTCCGGGGTAGTCAGCGGTGGCGGGGCCCGATTCTGTGACCCTGGTGGGGTCAGTTAATGTGGCGGTATTGGGGGTGATGATAGTGTTAAAGTTTATATATAAGATTCGTGACGCCACCTGTGGTAATTTGCAGCTATGGAGCCGCAGCTGCTGGAAGGGACCTCCGGGGCTGATGTTATGGCAGCTGAGATGTTGCTTGCTCTCCACAGGCAGAGAGGGTACCCCGGGGCAACTTTTGGTGCTTGGTAAAGTCTATGGTGTTTGTAGATGCAGTGCAGGATAAAACAGACGACACAAGGCTTGCAGTTCAGATGTTTTACTCACTGTTCAGTTCAATTCGACCGCAGATCGGTTGCCCACGGCGTGCCAGGATCTGCTGTCAGGTGCCGCCGCCGATCCCGGGTAGTTCAGAGGTCAATACCGGTGCACCCCTCCTGTGTCTCTTTCCTGACTGACTTCTTAGCCTTGACTGTTTTAGCTGAGCTGGTCTTGGCCTCCACCACAGGGCCTGAACAAAGGGGGCTAACCGCAGTTGTATCTTGCCCCCTTCATCCGGGATCTGTGGTGGGTTGTGGCCCTGGGCGCTTCCAACCACCCCAGGCCTTCGGTGTTACTTTATGAGGAATTGTCTTTCTTCCCTCTGTCCGGGGGCCGTCCCCGAATGCAGCCAGATCCCTCCACCCGATCTTCCAGTGGAACAGGCCACGAGCCAATATGCCCTTCCGTGGCCCTGGAATTCTTTCTTTCTTTAGGTGTCACCTGGGCCTAACTAGACCCCAGGATCTCCACCAGGAACTTCCTTCTGTCACTTTCCTGAGGTAACTACCTCCCTCTCACACTCTTGTCTGACTGCCCTTGAACTTCCTGGTTCGCTTATCTACTCACACTTTCTGACTCCTCCCACACACCCACTGACTAAGCCCCACCCACACTATTGGGACCAGAAATGGGACTTATGGCCCCATGAATACATCTATGGGGGTTGCTGCCACTATCCCTGACCCAGTGTATGCCTACCAATTGGTGTGTGCAAGTTTAGTCTGTGGACCGGCATATGACCTCATTCTTACCCGGGATGGGACATCACACCTCTGGCTGAGGTGCAATCTCTCTGTGGCGACGGAAGCCTCAGGGGCGCCACACTCTCTCCAGACTGCTCACTAGCCAGGGTGAGCTCAGGGCAAGCTAGGGCCTAAGCATGTGATGTGATTGTCAATAAGGGGAATGACTTGTATAGGGACATTAGGGAGTGCAGAGAACAGCCTCAGGTGAGTGCAGGAGGTGACCTTGCTTCCCTTTCTGTAGCAACAGGGCCCACCGTTGTATCCTGTCTCCGGTGTAGCCTGTGTGTTGCCGCACTCGCTGGGGGCTTCCTTTGTACCTGGCGGAATCCTGGTAGTCTCTGCATGACACCTGGAGTTTCATAGTTTTTAAGGTTGAATGTAGACATAAGTCCATCAAGTTCAGCGAAAGTCAAAGCCCCCTTGAGGCAGACACTAATTGACCAATATTATGGAAGAATACCTTCCCGACTTCACATATGACAATCAGATGAGTTCCCTGGAACTATGTCCCATAACCTGTAATCATATATTTATCAAGAAAGGTGTCCAGACCCTACTTGAACTTGTAGTGGATCAACCAGGACAACATCATGTGACAGAGACTTCCATAATCTCACTGCTAAACAGTAAATAATCCACTGCTCTTACAGTAAAGAATCCAAAGTCTCACTGCTATTAGAGTAAAAATCCATAATCTCACTACTCTTACGGTAGAGAATATGTGGCGCCCTGGACTAGCCAGGTCGTCACAGGTACTACAACACAACACCCCCACCCCGAGATAGGCACATCAGTCAGACACAAAATCCTTGTTGCCTCCCTCCAGGGGCTGATGTCCACACCAGGTGGGGTGGAGCCAGGCGGTTGGCCCCACCTACTGAGAAGTTCACAGTCCTGGAGGCGGGAAAGGGAGTTAGTTCAGTTTAGGGAAGGGAAAGAGTGAGGAGCAAAACTGACCGTGTCCGGGTACGTGGCCCGGGCACCGAGAGCAAGGTTGGCAGACGGTGGTGGCCGTCTGCAGGAGAGGCAGATCAACGCGGAACCGTAGGACCGGGGATGGGCGGTGGCCCGCCGGTACCGAACCAGGGAGCGAAGTGAAGCCAGCACAAACCGGCAGGGCCTGCGGACCCCGACCAGGCTTGGAGTCGCCGTTAATAAGGTCAAATCCGTTAGTGACCGGAACCCCAGGGGTTTCCAAACAGCCAAGACCCGATTGAAGGCAACCGTCCAAACAGCACAAGGGAAATACAGCTACCGCCACAGCTAGAGTTCCCAGGGCCAGAGCCTGCGGGCAAAAGGGCTCCTCCGGCACATATCCAAGCTGGGGAGCGGGTTACCGGTGGGAAGCCATCGGGACCGAAGATATACAAAAGGTGCAGGGAAAGGCAGCCACCACCAACCGTCCGGAGAAACCACAGCAGCCGGCTGCGGGACCCGTCCATCCAGCCGTTTGTTTTACCAGAGACTTGCATCCATTTGTGTCTGAGTGAGTACTACCGTGCCGTCCGGCACCGCGCTGCGCAGTCCAAGCGCCCCCTGCACCTTGCCAACCCTGTCTCCCCGTCACCTCACCGGGCCCCGGGACCACCAACCCCCTACCCACGGAGGGGGGAAACAACATCCCAGCTGCTCCCTGCCATCGCTCCCGGGATCCCCGTCAACAGCAGCGGTGGTGCCCAACCTCACCACAACCTGTGGGTGGCGTCATGGACCAAATCCCCAAACCAAATCACCCCTTTCACTCACGGGCGAGGAGCGCCGCTCGAGTCCCCGGTTCCAGCCCACCGCTCGAGCCACCGAGCAGCAGCAGCGCCGGATCCGAGCGATAGCGCAGCAGCGACGGCTCCCTCCCCGCCCGTAACAAATACATAGCCTCACTGGTCTTACAGTAAAACTTCAGTGCTGGAGAGGAGAAACGGGTTAATGCCGCGCTGCCGCCGAATGAAATACTGTTGATTATTAATAAAACTTCTTTTATTTCATAGGTCTATGCGTTTCAGGGATCCAGTTCCCTTCTTCAGGACAAGAAAGAAAAATCAACAATATCAGTAATATATTTTTATTAATAATTAACAGTATTTCATTTGGCAGCAGCACGGTATTAACCCAGCTTCTCCTCTCCAGCACTGAAGTTTAACCCACATGGGGCTGCGACAGCCGCCATTACCTTAAGCCTTCATAGGGATTGTGACTATCACAACCCTATTAAGTGAGTGTAATATTGTGCATACTGCACTGTAATATCAGATAAGACCCTATTTGCGCTCTTTTGTCCTCAGCTTTATGCTCTTACAGTAAAGAATCCATAACTGACTATTCTTACATTAAAGAATCCATAGTCTTAGTACTTTTACATTAAAGAATCCATAACTCACCACTTTTAAAGGAAATAATCACTACTCTTACATTAAAGAATCCATAGTCTCACTGCTTGCACAGTAAAGAATCCATAGTATAGGTCGGCACGGCGGCTCAGTGGTTAGCACTGCAGTCTTGCAGCGCTTGGGTCCTGGGTTCAAATCCCACCAAGGACACCATCTGCAAGGAGTTTGTATGTTCTCCCCGTGTCTGCGTGGGTTTCCTCCCACACTCTAAAGACATACTGAAAGGGACCTTAGATTGTGAGCCCCAATGGGGACAGTGTTGCCAATGTATGTAAAGCGCTGTGGAATCAATAGCGCTATATACCGTAAATTAATAAATATTATTATTATTATATATATTATAGTCTCACTTCTTGCACAGTAAAGAATCCACAGTCTCATTGCTTGCACAGTAAAGAATCCATAGTCTCACTGCTTGCACAGTAAAGAATCCATAGTCTCACTGCTTGCACAGTAAAGAATCCATAGGCTCACTGCTTGTGCAGTAAAGATTCCATAGTCTCACTGCTTGCACAGTAAAGAATCCATAGTAAAGAATCCATAGTCTCACTGCTTGCACAGTAAAGAATCCATAGTCTCATTGCTTGCACAGTAAAGAATCCATAGTCTCACTGCTTGCACAGTAAAGAATCCATAGTCTCACTGCTTGCACAGTAAAGAATCCATAGTCTCACTGCTTGCACAGTAAAGAATCCAGTCTCACTGCTTACACAGTAAAGAATCCATAGTCTCACTGCTTGCACAGTAAAGAATCCATAGTCTCACTGCTTGCACAGTAAAGAATCCATAGTCTCACTGCTTGCGCAGTAAAGATTCCATAGTCTCACTGCTTGCACAGTAAAGAATCCATAGTCTCACTGCTTGCACAGTAAAGAATCCATAGTAAAGAATCCATAGTCTCACTGCTTGCACAGTAAAGAATCCATAGTCTCACTGCTTGCACAGTAAAGAATCCACAGTCTCACTGCTTGCGCAGTAAAGAATCCATAGTCTCACTGCTTGCACAGTAAAGAATCCATAGTCTCACTGCTTGCACAGTAAAGAATCCATAGTCTCACTGCTTGTGCAGTAAAGAATCCATAGTCTCACTGCTTGCACAGTAAAGAATCCATAGTCTCACTGCTTGTGCAGTAAAGAATCCATAGTCT
Source organism: Anomaloglossus baeobatrachus (assembly GCF_048569485.1). Lineage (NCBI taxonomy): Eukaryota > Metazoa > Chordata > Amphibia > Anura > Aromobatidae > Anomaloglossus > Anomaloglossus baeobatrachus. The sequence goes on from NC_134355.1 coordinate 24,495,185, forward strand.
CACTGCTTGCACAGTAAAGAATCCATAGTCTCACTGCTTGCACAGTTAAAACTCGCCTTCTGTGATTATGATTAAACCTTTCCTTTCGATGCTCCTTCATCCTTGAAGGCCTAGATGTAAAAAAAAGTCATTAGGAGGATCTCTGTACTCTCCCTTTATATATTTGTTGCAACTCGGCCCTATTAACCTTAATGAGCGGTGAAATGCAATGCTCCAGACAACCTATGGCCAGGGGGTATTTTTCAATCCTGGACAACCCCTGTAAATTATAAACCCACTGTGTGACCGCGCTGTAATATTTCCCTTTCATCATTGCTCCAATGAAGGAATTATAAGTAGTGATCGTCAGTGGAGCACTCTGCTGCCGGCTGTTCCACGCGGCTTTCATAATCTGCTTTGCAGATCTTAAGGTAAAATATAGGAAAAAAATAATACAATATTAAATAGAATTTCTTTATCTATTGAGCTTTAATCTTTTAAAAATACTTTTTTTTTGCGTTTGTTTTGTTCCATCCAAATAGATTTATTTACCGTCAACATCAATTAACGCTGTAAGGAAAGTCTCCGAGACGACGTCGGGTGATAATTGTATTTCTTGGTTGCGTGTAAATATTTCGCCAACAGAAGAGTAATGAGCAGAAAACTCGCAGGGTTATATTTGTCTTCAAAGATCCGCGATGAAAGGGCGAGAGCAAAGCGCTGCTGCACGGCGGCGGGGCTGTGTACGCAGAACGAGCGGATATTTATATGTAGCAAATTATATATCCATATCATACAATATACAAAAATCACAAAGCAGTACAACCCGGCTGTTGTAGGGATCAGTGCTTCCCTGCCCACTCACTGAGCAGCTTACACAACAGTGCCTGAAATTGTGCCGCAATAATGCTGTCATTCTTCATCTACGCCCCAATACTAGCACCTGCCAACATAGTATTGCCTACCCCAGTGCCACTATCGCCCCCTTACCAGTGCAAAAAACGAACATTTTGCACGGTCCATGGTGTATGTACAGTGCCTACAAGTAGTCTTCAACCCCCTGCAGATTTAGCCGGTTTGATAAGATGCAAATAAGTTAGAGCCTGCAAACTTCAAACAAGAGCAGGATTTATTAACAGATGCATAAATCTTACAAACCAACAAGTTATGTTGCTCAGTTAAATTTTAATAAATTTTCAACATAAAAGTGTGGGTCAATTATTATTCAACCCCTAGGTTTAATATTTTGTGGAATACCCCTTGTTTGCAATTACAGCTAATAATCGTCTTTTATAAGACCTGATCAGGCCGGCACAGGTCTCTGGAGTTATCTTGGCCCACTCCTCCATGCAGATCTTCTCCAAGTTATCTAGGTTCTTTGGGTGTCTCATGTGGACTTTAATCTTGAGCTCCTTCCACAAGTTTTCATTTGGGTTAAGGTCAGGAGACTGACTAGGCCACTGCAACACCTTGATTTTTTCCCTCTTGAACCAGGCCTTGGTTTTCTTGGCTGTGTGCTTTGGGTCGTTGTCTTGTTGGAAGATGAAATGACGACCCATCTTAAGATCCTTGATGGAGGAGCGGAGGTTCGTGGCCAAAATCTCCAGGTAGGCCGTGCTATCCATCTTCCCATGGATGCGGACCAGATGGCCAGGCCCCTTGGCTGAGAAACAGCCCCACAGCATGATGCTGCCACCACCATGCTTGACTGTAGGGATGGTACCTTGGGGTCGTATGCAGTGCCATCCAGTCTCCAAACGTCACGTGTGTGGTTGGCACCAAAGATCTCGATCTTGGTCTCATCAGACCAGAGAACCTTGAACTAGTCTGTCTCAGAGTCCTCCAAGTGATCATGAGCAAACTGTAGACGAGCCTTGACATGACGCTTTGAAAGTAAAGGTACCTTACGGGCTCGTCTGGAACGGAGACCATTGCGGTGGAGTACGTTACTTATGGTATTGACTGAAACCAATGTCCCCACTGCCATGAGATCTTCCCGGAGCTCCTTCCTTGTTGTCCTTGGGTTAGCCTTGACTCTTCGGACAAGCCTGGCCTCGGCACGGGAGGAAACTTTCAAAGGCTGTCCAGGCCGTGGAAGGCTAACAGTAGTTCCATAAGCCTTCCACTTCCGGATGATGCTCCCAACAGTGGAGACAGGTAGGCCCAACTCCTTGGAAAGGGTTTTGTACCCCTTGCCAGCCTTGTGACCCTCCACGATCTTGTCTCTGATGGCCTTGGAATTCTCCTTTGTCTTTCCCATGTTGACCAAGTATGAGTGCTGTTCACAAGTTTGGGGAGGGTCTTAATTAGTCAGAAAAGGCTGGAAAAAGAGATAATTAATCCAAACATTTGAAGCTCATTGTTCTTTGTGCCTGAAATACTTCTTAATACTTTAGGGGAACCAAACAGAATTCTGGTGGTTTGAGGGGTTGAATAATAAATGACCCTCTGAATAAACTTTTCACAATTTAAAAAAAAAAAAAAAAAAAAAAAAAAAGAAATAACATTCTTTTTTGCTGCATTTCACACTTCCAGGCTGATCTACAGTCCAAATGTCACAATGCCAAGTTACTTCCGAATGTGTAAACCTGCTAAATCTGCAGGGGGTTGAATACTACTTGTAGGCACTGTATGTGTCCGTGTTCCGTGTGCTGTTCGTGTGCTATCCGTGTGCTATCCGTGTGACATCCGGACAGCATGAACTTGTATGGATTGAATGGATTTTGCTCCCAGTACTGTGATGGGCGATATTTCCAGTGAGAATTGAAAATGTATGTTTGTATTTTATGAATTACTGGAAAACAAAATATATAAATAAATATATCATTAAAAACATGATTTATAACCTTAGGAATGGTGATTAAAATAGAAAAGCCGACAGACAGCAGATGTTCTCTATCCTAGAGGGGATAAGAATATATCCAGTAGACAAAAAAAAAAATCACTTTAGATCATGTCACTTATATTCACCGGGAAACATGAAATATTGCTGGTGTTCTATAAATGGGATTTATTCCAAAGCTGTCTGCACTAACGTGCTATATATATACACACACTACAGTTAAAAATTTAGGGTCACTTAGATATTTCCTTATTTTTGAAAGAAAAGCACATATTTTTCAATGAAGCTAACATTAAATTATACAGAAGTCCTATCTATACATTGTTAATGTGGTAAATGTCTTTTCTGGCTGCAAACGTCTGCTTTTTAATGCAATATCTACATTGGTGTATAGAGGCCCATTTCCAACAACCACCACTCCAGTGTTCTAATGGTACATTGTGTTTGCTAACTGTGTTAGAAGACTAATGGATGTTTAGAAATCCATTAAAAATCCTTGTGCAAGTATGTTAGCACAGCTGAAAACAGTTTTGCTGATTAGAGAAGCTATAAAACTGGCCTTCCTTTGAGCTAGTTGAGAATCTGGAGCATTACATTTGTTGGTTCCATTAAACTCTCAAAATGGCCAGAAAAAGAGAACTTTCATGTGAAACTCGACAGCTTATTCTTGTTCTTAGAAATGAAGGATATTCCATGCGAGAAATTGCCAAGAAACTGAAGATTTCTTATAACGGTGTGTACTACTCCCTTCAGAGGAGAGCACAAACAGGCTGTTACCAGAGTAGAGAGAAGTGGGAGCCGCGCTGCACAACTGAGCAACAAGAAAAGTGCATTAGAGGCTCTAGTGTGAGAAATCCACGCCTCACAGGTCCTCAACTGGCAGCTTCATTAAATAGCACCCGCGACTCCGGGATGCCGGCCTTTAGGGCAGAGTGGCAAAGAAAAAGCCATATCTGAGACTGGCTAATAAAAGCAAAAGATTAATATGGGCAAAAGAACACAGACACTGGACAGAGGAAGATTGGAAAAAAGTGGACAGACAAATTGAAGTTTGAGGTGTTTGGATCACACAGAAGAAAATTTGTGAGACGCAGAACTACTGAAAAGATGCTGGAAGAGTGCCTGACGCCATCTGTCAAGCATGGTGGAGGTAATGTGATGGTCTGGGGTTGCTTTGGTGCTGTAAAGTGGGAGATTTGTACAAGGTAAAAGGGATTTTGAATAAAGAAGGCTATCACTCCATTTTGCATCGCCATGCCATACTCTGTGGACAGCGCTTGATTGGAGCCAATTTCATCCTACAACAGGACAATGACCCAAAGCACACCTCCAAATTATGCATGATCTATTTAGGGAAGAAGCCGGCAGCTGCTATTCTATCTGTAATGGAAGGGCCAGCCCAGTCACCAGATCTCAACCCTATAGAGCTGTTGTGGGAGCAGCTTGACCGTATGGTGCCAAAAAGTGTCCATCAAGACAATCCAACTTGTGGGAGGGGGGAAGCATGGGGTGAAATATCTCCAGATTACCTCCGCAAATTACCAGCTAGAATGCCAAAGGTCTGCAAAGCTGGAATTGCTGCAAAGGAACATTCTGTGCCGAAAGCAAAGTCTGAAGAGAAATTATTATTTCATGTAAAAATCATTATTTCTGACCTCGTCACTGTCTGGACGATATTCTCTATTCATTATGCAACTCATGTGATAAATAAAAGAAGGATGCTTCATGGAAAAGACTAAATTGTCTGGGTGACCCCAAACTTTTGAACTGTTGTGATATATATATATATATATATATATATATATATATATATATATATATACAGTTAGGTCCAGAAATCTTTGGACAGTGACACAATTTTCGCGAGTTGGGCTCTGCATGCCACCACATTGGATTTGAAATGAAACCTCTACAACAGAATTCAAGCGCAGATTGTAACATTTAATTTGAAGGTTTGAATAAAAATATCTGATAGAAATTGTAGGAATTGTCACATTTCTTTACAAACACTCCACATTTTAGGAGGTCAAAAGTAATTGGACAAATAAACCAAACCCAAACAAAATATTTTTATTTTCAATATTTTGTTGCGAATCCTTTGGAGGCAATCACTGCCTTAAGTCTGGAACCCATGGACATCACCAAACGCTGGGTTTCCTCCTTCTTAATGCTTTGCCAGGCCTTTACAGCCGCAGCCTTCAGGTCTTGCTTGTTTGTGGGTCTTTCCGTCTTAAGTCTGGATTTGAGCAAGTGAAATGCATGCTCAATTGGGTTAAGATCTGGTGATTGACTTGGCCATTGCAGAATGTTCCACTTTTTTGCACTCATGAACTCCTGGGTAGCTTTGGCTGTATGCTTGGGGTCATTGTCCATCTGTACTATGAAGCGCCGTCCGATCAACTTTGCGGCATTTGGCTGAATCTGGGCTGAAAGTATATCCCGGTACACTTCAGAATTCATCCGGCTACTCTTGTCTGCTGTTATGTCATCAATAAACACAAGTGACCCAGTGCCATTGAAAGCCATGCATGTCCATGCCATCACGTTGCCTCCACCATGTTTTACAGAGGATGTAGTGTGCCGTTCCCTTTCTTCTCCAAACTTTTTTCTTCCCATCATTCTGGTACAGGTTGATCTTTGTCTCATCTGTCCATAGAATACTTTTCCAGAACTGAGCTGGCTTCATGAGGTGTTTTTCAGCAAATGTAACTCTGGCCTGTCTATTTTTGGAATTGATGAATGGTTTGCATCTAGATGTGAACCCTTTGTATTTACTTTCATGGAGTCTTCTCTTTACTGTTGACTTAGAGACAGATACACCTACTTCACTGAGAGTGTTCTGGACTTCAGTTGATGTTGTGAACGGGTTCTTCTTCACCAAAGAAAGTATGCGGCGATCATCCACCACTGTTGTCATCCGTGGACGCCCAGGCCTTTTTGAGTTCCCAAGCTCACCAGTCAATTCCTTTTTTCTCAGAATGTACCCGACTGTTGATTTTGCTACTCCAAGCATGTCTGCTATCTCTCTGATGGATTTTTTCTTTTTTTTCAGCCTCAGGATGTTCTGCTTCACCTCAATTGAGAGTTCCTTAGACCGCATGTTGTCTGGTCACAGCAACAGCTTCCAAATGCAAAACCACACACCTGTAATCAACCCCAGACCTTTTAACTACTTCATTGATTACAGGTTAACGAGGGAGACGCCTTCAGAGTTAATTGCAGCCCTTAGAGTCCCTTGTCCAATTACTTTTGGTCCCTTGAAAAAGAGGAGGCTATGCATTACAGAGCTATGATTCCCAAACCCTTTCTCCGATTTGGATGTGAAAACTCTCATATTGCAGCTGGGAGTGTGCACTTTCAGCCCATATTATATATAGAATTGTATTTCTGAACATGTTTTTGTAAACAGCTAAAATAACAAAACTTGTGTCACTGTCCAAATATTTCTGGACCTAACTGTATATATATATATATATATATATATATATATATATAGACTAGAAGGTGGCCCGATTCTACGCATCGGGTATTCTAGAATTTACGTATTGTGTAGTTAATGTATGATTTTTGTTATATATATATATATAGATGTTGTTGTGTGTAGTTACCAAGTGTTTGTGTAGGGGCTGCACATGTTCTGGGTGTTGTCTGGGTGTGGCGGGGGGTGAGAGCGGTGTTGTTTGTGTGTTGCGTGTGTTGCGTTATTTGTGGAGCGCTGTGTGTCTGTAGCGCTGTGTGTGTGTTGCGCGGTTTGTGTGGGGTGTGTGTGTGTTTTGGGGTGAGGTATGTTTTGTGCAATGTGTGTGTTGTGCGGTATGTGCGTATATTTGTGTGTGCCGTGGTGTTTGTGTGTTGGGTGTTGTGTGTGTGCGGCGTTGTCTGTGTGTGTGGGTGTCTGTGTAGGGCAGTGTTTGTGGTTCCCAGTGTGTGTGTGGTGTGTTGTGCAGTGCGTGTGTGGCAGTGTGTGTGTGTGTGTGTTTTGGGGGGAGGTGTGCACCCCCCATCGTGCTCCATTCCCCATGCTGCGCACTCCCCATCGTGCTCCATCCCCCATGCTGCGCACTCCCCATCGTGCTCCATCCCCCATGCTGTGCACCCCCCATCGTGCTCCACAGTCACACATCAGACAGTATACACGCACACATCTGATCGCATACACTCACACACACACCCCACTTCTCCCTGTGCCCACCGATGGGCGGTCCCAGCAGCTGTGCTGCACGCCGTGCTCCTCTGCCGACACTCACAGATCCGATCGCATACACTCACACACACATACTCACACACTCACACATCAGAACACACTCACACACATCCGATCGCATACACTCACACACACACACACACACACACACACATTGACGATATTGCACATACGCGCTCACACAATCACAACATCCGGAGATACCACATGCTTACGGCCATGTGATCCTCCGGCAGGTCCTGGAAGGTCACTGCACGCACAGTATCGCCGCCGAGAAGTAAGCGATATCACTGGATGTTGTGAGTGTGTGGATGCGATCTGATGTGTGTGTGAGGTGTGTGTGAGTGCGATCTGATGTGTGTGTGAGGTGTGTGTGAGAGTGAGTGTGATCTGGTGTGTGTGTGTGTGTGTGTGTGTCTGTTTTTATGTGTGTGCGTGTGTGTGTGTTCCGCCGCTGCAGGACCTTGATGCGCTCACCGTGGAGCCAGTGTACGCTGGTAACCATGCTACACAATATTACTCGGTGTCCCATGGTTACCAGCGTCCCCCGTCCCCCGCTCGCACGGGAGCCCACACCAGCGTACGCCGGCAACCCCAGCAATGTGAGGGTATGTGTCGGCTGGGTTGGCGGCGTACGCTGATGTTGGCTCCCGGGGGTACAGCACTCACCTGAGAGTCGGGTCTCCGTATCGGTTCGGGAAATGCGTGCGGGGGGCGGGGCCAGAGCGAGCGTGCAATGCGTGAGGGGGGCGGGGCGTGGCCAAGTTGCCAATGCGTGCAGGGGGCCAGGGCGAGAGGCCAATCCGTGTGGGGGCGGAGCCTGGGCGAGTGGCCAATCCGTGCAGGGGGGCGGAGCCGAGGTGAGGCGAACGGCCAATCCATGCAGGGGGACGGAGCCGAGGCGAGCGGCCAATCCGCTGTTTGTCACCGTAAGGACACAATTTTGGAGCAAGACAGACAGACAGACAGACAGAATAAGGCAATTATATATATAGATATATATATTTATAAAAAGAAAATAATAACTAAAAGATATATAATAATAATACCACTAGTAATATCTTAAGTTTTTATATTGTAAAAAACAATATATATATATATATATATATATATATATATATATATGTATATATGTATATAAATAAATAAAATATACGGTGTATATATATACTGCTCAAAAAAAGAAAGGGAACACTTAAACAGCACAATGGTATTTTAGTGTCCCCCTTTTTTGAGCAGTATATATATATATAAATATATATGTATGTGTGTGTGTGTGTGTATATGTGTATGTATATATATATATACACATACACATATATACATACTGTTTCCCCGAAAATAAGTTGTTTTGGGGCTTTTTTGAGTATGCTTAAAAAATAAAATTTACTCCAAAAGTAAGTCCTGGTTGGGATTCCATAAGAAAGTGTCCAAGCAGCTACAAAAGTTAAATAATACAGTAGGACTCTTCATCAAACCTAGAACCCTTCCCCCCAAAAAAGTCGCACTCACCAGACCCTAAACAGTCACAGTTGGCCAGTGCTGATGGTGGATGGGCTCTCACACAAAGATCTGCATCGCTGTCAGGTCCCTCGCCGATCCAGCTACATTACATTGCAGCTCTCACACACAGATCGGGTACCAGTGTCACGCCGCACAGGTGATACTGCTTCCAGTCACCAGGGGGAGCCAACTGCAGAGTGACCTGACAGCGACGCAGATCTGTATGTGAGAGCCCATTACTTGCCAACCCTAATTGTTTGGGGTCTGGTAAGTGCGATTCTTTTAGGGGGTGTCTGCTTTCTTTTAGGGGTAAACTTACAATACGTAGAGAATAATACATTTTATGCAGGTATTTTAAATCTTTGTAAATGCGGTCTGTACCCACCACTATAGGACGGGTTCTGCACCATGACAAGAGCAGATCAGATAAGAAAATGTGCGTCTGAGCCAGTAATAGGAGAAACACACAATGTTGATGTTCCAGAATGTGATGATGAATATATGTTAATAAATGTTGATTTTTTTTTTTGTTGAAGAATAATAAATGTGGATTGTTGTTCATAAGAAAATATAAGACATCCCCTGAAAATAAACCCTGGAGCATCTTTCGGGGAAACACGGTATATACTGTATATATAATGAGCTTGATCAGGTTCCAAAAAAGTGTCTGTCTTTTTCAGTTGATGATAATAAACATTCCCATAAAAAATACAGCAGTAAAATATAAACAAAATAATAAAGATCAAAAATAAAATAATAAAATGTACGACGTCTCCTCCATTCATTATAAAAGGCTAAAAAAAATGTAACAAAAAGTTGTAAAATTTGAATTTATTTTTTTCAGAATTGCCCTAAATAGCATATTTCCTATTAAAACAGTGCAATAAATAATACATAACATAAAAAATATAATTAAGAAACTGAATAAATAAAAGCATCATAACATTTACATTTACCATAAAATGAGAAACAAAGCCGTTGTTTTATAATCTGGATTTATTCCCAAGTTGCGGGCAGTAAAATTTCTGATTAAAGAAAAAAAAATCAATATAAAAAAAAAAAAACAAAGAAAAATATAAAATACAGGAACGGAATAAATTAAGTTACTTACATTCAACATAAAATAAAAAAAAAGCAAAAAGCAAGAAAAAAAACTGAGTTATAATCTAGAATTATTCCAACGCTGTCTGGGGTAAACACCTTATTTATTTAAAAGGGAAAAAAGGTAAAAATTAAAAAAAAGAGAAGAATAAATTTACGTCCATATAAAAGTGAAGAAATGAGAGCAACTCGCTGTGATATAATGCAATTTAAATAAAAAATAAAAAATAAAATATATATATATTTATGTATATATATATATATATATATGTGTATGTATGTGTATATATATATATGTATATGTATGTATGTATGTATGTATATATGTATATATGTGTATATATATATGTGTATATATATATATATATATATATATATGTATATATATGTGTATGTATATATATATATATATATATTGTTAGGGCCAGGTGGATGGGCAGACCCAGAAGGTGGATCCACTGGGCCGAACTCCCCGATGAGGGAAAGGAGTCCGGTAGCCGGAGCACTATAGGTAGCAGAACAGTCCGCGCACAAGAGCACAATGGAGAAGTCCCTGGAACCACGGGGTCACTGATGGTGGTCCAGGTGACGGAGCTCAGGTTCGGAAGCCGGGATGATGTCAGGCGGGGTCCGGAACCGTTGGAGCGAGATGACGGGTCACCGCAGGGAACAGAGAAGGTGCGGACTGTCAGGATGGCAGATAGGCAGCGTTCGGGGTTCGGGATACGGCAGGACCGGATGGCAATGCAGGATCGGCTCTAGAAGAGAGAGAGGTAAGTATCTCACAGGAACACAAGGAGACCTGACTCCTAGCTTGGGAAACACGAAGATCAGGCCCCGCCCCCTTGGACATTGCACCCCTTTATACCCCGTACCTGTGTGCTTCATTTCCTGTCAGTGGACACTGGCCCTTTAAGAAAGGGTCAGTGACCGCGCGCGCGCCCTAATGCGCATGCGCGCGGCCCGGGTGCCAGAAGCCAGGGCAGGAAGCTGAGAGGAGGACGCAGCAGAGCCGGGCTGGGGCTGGGAAGCCGACGGGCGCCGGGAGCGGGGACCAGGAGGCCTGGGAAGCGCGGGCGATGGAGGCTGGAGAGCGGGGAGCGTGGCAGGTGAGCCGGGAAGCGGAGCAGAGGACCCGGGGAGCGTGACAGTACCCCCCCCACGCCCCCCCTCCCCGCAACCGGGACAGGAAGGCACGGATCAGAGGAGTACCCACATTCTCTCTGGGCTCCCAGGACCTATCCTCAGGACCATACCCTGCCCAGTCCACCAGAAAGAACTGTCGACCCCGTACGGTCTTCATGGCCACGATATCCCTTACCGCATAGATGTCGTCATCAGCAATAGGAGGAGGAGCCGGACTGGCAGCAGCGGAGAAGGGACCAAGGACAACCGGCTTGAGCAGAGAGACGTGGAAGGAGTTGGGTATCCTCATCGTGGCCGGGAGCTGCAGTTTGTAGGAGACCTCATTGATCTTGCCGAGGACTTTAAACGGTCCGATGTAGCGAGGACCCAGCTTGTAAGATGGTAACTTCAATCGGACGTACTTGGAAGCAAGCCAGACGAGATCTCCGGGGGAGAAACACGGAGGATCCAGACGTCTCTTGTCTGCGTGTCTCTTCATCCGCAGGGATGCACGTGCAAGGGACGCCTTAACTGAGTCCCAAATGGTTATAAAGTCACGGACTACCGCATCAGCAGCAGGGACATCCGAGGAAGAGGATACAGGCAATGGGACCGAAGGCTGAAGTCCGTAGACGACATGGAAGGGAGAACTGGAGGAGGACTCACTGACGTGGTGATTATGGGAGAATTCAGCCCAAGGAAGAAGCGTGGACCAATCGTCATGATGGGCGTTGACGTAGTGACGTAAGAAAGAGGTCAAAATCTGATTGACCCGTTCCACTTGGCCGTTCGACTGAGGATAGTAGGCTGAAGAAAAGTCCAGGGTTACTCCCAGATGCTTGCAGAGAGCCCTCCAGAAGCGGGAGGTAAACTGAGTTCCTCTGTCGGACACAATGTGTGATGGAAAGCCATGCAAGCGGAAGATGTGATGTATATAGGCGTCCGCGAGTTCCTGGGCAGAGGGCAGTCTAGCCATAGGGACGAAATGGGCCATTTTAGAGAACTGATCCACCACGACCCATATGACTGTGTGTCCGGAGGACAATGGCAAGTCCGTAATAAAGTCCATCGCAATGTGTTGCCAGGGAACTGAGGGTATAGGCAGAGGCAGAAGACCGCCATATGGCAGGTGTTTGGGCGTCTTGTTCCTGGCACAAGAGGAGCAGGCAGAGACAAAAGAGGCGACGTCCGTGCGAAGGGATGTGCACCAATAATGACGTACAATCGCACTCCAAGTTCTTTTCTGGCCAGCATGACCGGCTGTTTTCGAGGCATGGTAACACTTTTTGCCTGTCAGTCTCAGAGACATAGGTCTTCCCGGGCGGTATCTGGGCCAGGGTGACAGGAGCCACCGGAATAATCTTACTTGGACAGATGATGGGTTGGGATGTCTCCTCTTCCTGCTCCATGGGCATGAAAGACCTAGACAAGGCATCAGCGCGTACGTTCTTGTTCGCGGGTCGGAAATGGAGCTGGAAATCGAACCGGGCAAAGAATAAGGACCACCTGGCTTGCCGGGGGTTCAGTCGCTGAGCAGACCGCAGGTATTCCAGGTTCTTGTGGTCCGTGTAAATTATAACGGGGTACACTGCTCCTTCCAGAAGATAACGCCATTCCTCCAGAGCCAATTTGACTGCCAATAGTTCTCGGTCACCGATGGTGTAATTGCGTTCAGGCGCTGAGAAGCTCTTGGAGAAGAAACTGCAAGTCACCATCTTCCCGGAGGAGGACTTCTGCATGAGCACTGCTCCGGCTCCCGAGGAGGAGGCATCCACCTCCAAGGTGAACTGGCGGTTTAACTCCGGACGGTGGAGTACAGGAGAGGAGGCAAAGGCCCGCTTTAGGGAGCCAAACGCGGCGTCGGCCGCAGGTGACCAGTCTTTTGGATTAGCCCCCTTCTTGGTCAAGGCGGAGAGAGGAGCAGTTAGAGCAGAGAAATGAGGGATGAACTGGCGGTAATAGTTGGCGAATCCCAGAAAGCGTTGGATTGCCTTCAGTCCAGAAGGAGGAGGCCAGTTGAGAATGGAAGAGACCTTCTTTGGATCCATCTGCAGTCCGGTATCGGTGATGAGGTAACCCAGGAAGGGGAGAGAAGACTGTTCGAAGACACACTTCTCATACTTGGCGTACAGACGATTCTCTCTCAGTCTTTGCAGAACCAGTTGCACGTTCTCTCGGTGGGTCTGAAGGTCCGGAGAGAAGACAAGGATGTCATCCAGATATACCACCACACAGACATAGAGAAGGTCCCGGAACACGTCGTTCACTAATTCTTGGAAGACTGCTGGTGCGTTACACAGGCCGAAGGGCATCACGCAGTATTCATAGTGCCCATCGCGAGTGTTAAACGCCGTCTTTCATTCGTCCCCCGAGCGGATACGGACCAGGTTGTAGGCACCCCGAAGATCCAACTTGGTGAACACGCGAGCTCCTCTGAGCCGATCAAACAATTCGGGGATGAGCGGCAGGGGATACTTGTTTTTTACGGTGATTTGATTCAATCCCCGGTAGTCTATGCATGGGCGTAAGTCGCCCTCTTTCTTCTTTACGAAGAAGAAGCCTGCTCCAGCAGGAGAGGAGGATCTCCGAATGAATCCCCTTGCCAGGCTCTCTGTGATGTAAGAAGACATGGCCCTTGTTTCGGCTGGAGACAGTGGATATATCCGTCCTCGAGGTGGTGTAGTTCCCGGGAGCAGGTCAATGGGACAATCGTAAGGACGATGTGGCGGAAGTACCTCTGACTCCTTCTTATCAAAGACGTCCGCGAAGGACCAATAGGCTGAGGGTAGTCCCGGTACGGACTCTGGAACCGGAGGTCGCCGGATGGGTTGTATGGTCTTCAGACAGTTCTCATGGCAAGAAGAGCCCCATCGAGTGATTTCACCAGTGCCCCAGCTGACGGACGGTTCGTGTGTCCGTAGCCAGGGGAGTCCCAGCAGGATTTGATGTGACATGTGTGGGAGGACGTAGAGAGCGATGTTCTCGGTGTGCAGAGCACCGATACGCAATTCAACCGGCCTGGTGATCCAGGAGATGGTGTCAGAGAGGGGTCTCCCATCCACAGAGGCAATCACGAGGGGTTTGTCGAGCGGAGTAACAGGCACCTGGTACTTGTCCACCGTGGCCTGCTGGATGAAATTGCCTGCTGCCCCAGAATCGAGGTACGCCTCAGCCGTGAACCGCGTCTCTCCCGTTGTCACTTGCACAGTCCATGTAACCGGGTCTGAGAGAGTCCCAGCACCTAGGGTGGCCTCTCCTACCGACCCTAGGCTTTGGAGTTTCCCGGCCTCTCTGGACAGGAGCGTAGCAGGTGTGTGCCCTCTCCGCAGTAGAAGCAGAGACCCTTGGCGAGCCGCTCTGCTCGACGATGTTCAGACTGTCGCACACGGTCGACCTGCATGGGCTCATGGACGGAGACACCAGATGCCGTTGACTGGAGTACGGCGGACTTCTGCGGAGGAGAGGAATGCCGTACCGGGCGTCTCTCACGGGACACCTCTTTGGACCGCTCCTGAAAGCGAATGTCCACTCGAGTCGCTAGGGTAATCAGGGCGTCCAGGGTGGACGGTACGTCACGACCAGCCAGCTCATCTTTGATTCGACCCGAGAGTCCTTCCCAGAAGGCGGCGGTTAGGGCCTCGTTATTCCACCCGAGTTCCGAAGCCAAGGTGCGGAAACGGATGGCGCATTGACCCATCGTCAGAGTTCCCTGACGTAACCGGAGAAGAGATGAAGCAGACGCGGAGGCGCGTCCGGGCTCATCAAAGGTGCCGCGAAAAGCCTGCAGGAACTCCTGGAGGTTTTTGGTCATAGGGTCCTCCTTCTCCCACAAGGGGTTCATCCACGCCAGTGCCTCGCCCTCTAGGTGAGACATTATGAAGGCGACCTTGGCTTGGTCGGAGGCAAACAAATGCGGCAGCTGCGTGAAATGGAGGGAGCATTGGTTTTAAACCCCCTGCAGGTCTTGGGATCTCCGGCGTACCGGGGTGGTGAGGCCAAACGAAGTCTGGAAGCATCAGAGGAGGCTGCCACGGGAGCGGGAGCCGTGGATTGACTAGTGGAGGCCGGAGGTGCTGAAGATGTGACCGATGCTTGTAGCGTGTTCAAGCGGGCGTCCACGGAAGTCATAAAGTTCAGCATGCGGGTCTGGACTTCACGCTGGCGTTGGAGTTCCTAACAGCCGGCCGCCGGGAGATCATCTGTTCGCTCTCAAAAGGCCTGATCTTACTGTTAGGGCCAGGTGGATGGGCAGACCCAGAAGGTGGATCCACTGGGCCGAACTCCCCGATGAGGGAAAGGAGTCCGGTAGCCGGAGCACTATAGGTAGCAGAACAGTCCGCGCACAAGAGCACAATGGAGAAGTCCCTGGAACCACGGGGTCACTGATGGTGGTCCGGGTGACGGAGCTCAGGTTCGGAAGCCGGGATGATGTCAGACGGGGTCCGGAACCGTTGGAGCGAGATGACGGGTCACCGCAGGGAACAGAGAAGGTGCGGACTGTCAGGATGGCAGATAGGCAGCGTTCGGGGTTCGGGATACGGCAGGACCGGATGGCAATGCAGGATCGGCTCTAGAAGAGAGAGAGGTAAGTATCTCACAGGAACACAAGGAGACCTGACTCCTAGCTTGGGAAACACGAAGATCAGGCCCCGCCCCCTTGGACATTGCACCCCTTTATACCCCGAACCTGTGTGCTTCATTTCCTGTCAGTGGACACTGGCCCTTTAAGAAAGGGTCAGTGACCGCGCGCGCGCCCTAATGCGCATGCGCGCGGCCCGGGTGCCAGAAGCCAGGGCAGGAAGCTGAGAGGAGGACGCAGCAGAGCCGGGCTGGGGCTGGGAAGCCGACGGGCGCCGGGAGCGGGGACCAGGAGGCCTGGGAAGCGCGGGCGATGGAGGCTGGAGAGCAGGGAGCGTGGCAGGTGAGCCGGGAAGCGGAGCAGAGGACCCGGGGAGCGTGACATATATATATATATATATAATTAAAAAAGATAAGGAAAAAATAAAAAAATAAATGAAAATAAAAAACTATAAAAAATAAGGGATAATGTAATTAAAATAAAGGAGAGCAAAATATTAAATTTTACGAAAAAAAAAGGGTAAGGAATTAAATGAGGTCAGGAGCATTCTGGGAATAGAGGGACATGTTTTTTTTCCAGTTGTTTCCTAGACGGTAAATGAACAATTATCCCTTAGCAACCAAGAGTTACCCGTGATTTGGATGCGGCCTACTGGTTGCTAGGGCAGATATACACATAGGCATTGGTTTACCAAAAAAATGACTATAGATGCGTAAACCCCTTAATTACTGGATCTTTTTAACTCTTTAAGGCCACTTAATAGCAAGTACAGAGAAGGAGTATCCACCGTGACATGGAGGAGACATCCGCTCTGCTCATCCATGAGGAAAAAACACAAGTGGCAGATGGTGGAAATCAAGATCACTTCAAAATATGCGTGAAGGGCACCTAGAGGAGAGCGGCCCAAAGAGCAAAAAGAGACTAAGCTGTGCCCTTACATTTCTCCTGGTAACAGCGGCCGGACACCATTATGCCGCTATTAACCTGCAGATTAACCCAATATTTGCAGGTAAATAGTGTTTGGGGACTTGACAGGTTTTCTTTAAATGTTACAAATCAGAGCACCTGTGAAAATCAAAGTATTTGCCTTCTTTATAGTCATATTATGAATATGTCTAAAGTATTTTTTTTGCAAGTGTACAACCCCTGTAAGACCCCACACATGAGAACGGAGCCGGCGGGAGCGACTTGTGCGGATTCTGTGGGAATTGTGCTCCTTCCAGGAATGATCTATAGCAGGGCTGGGAAAAGTGCACTAAGGAGGCTATGTGGGGGCTCATAATGTTTATAGGAGGCTACGTAGGGGTCATAATGTATATAGGAGGCTATGTGGGGGCTCATAATGTTTATAGGAGGCTACGTAGGGGTCATAATGTATATAGGAGGCTATGTGGGGGTTCATAATGTTTATAGGAGGCTACGTAGGGGTCATAATATATATAAGAGACTATGTGAGGGCTTATTACATATATAGGAGACTATGTGGGGCTAATAACATCTATATATGAGGCTGTGTGGGGCTCATAACATATATAGGAGGCTATGTGAGGGCTTCTAATGTATATAATGTATATATGACCCTATGTAAGGGCTCATGCTGTATTTAGGATGCTATGTGGGGAATCATACTCCAGGAGACTGTGGATTCTTAGACTATATATAGAAGGCTATGTGGGGGCTCACACTGTATAAAGAAGGGCTATATGGGGGGTTCACTCTATATAGAAGGGTTATGTTGAGGCTCACACTATACATAGAGAGTATGTGGGGGGCTCACACTGTATATAGAAGGCTATGTGGGGGCTCACACTGTATATAGAGGGGCTATGTGAGGGCCCACACTGTATATAGTGGGGCTATATGGGGGCTCATACTGTATATAGGGGCTATGTGTTGGCTCATGCTGTATGTGAGGGGCTGAGTGGGGGCTCATTCTGTATGTAAGGGGCTGTGTGGGGGCTCATACTGTATATAGGGAGGCTGTGCGGTGGCTCATTATGTATATAGGGTGCTGTATGTGGGCTCTTACTGTATATAAGGGCTATATTGGTGATCACACTATATATAGTGGCTATATGGGGACCATACTGTATATAGGGGCTATATGGGGCTCATAGTCTATATAGGGGCTATATGGGGGCTCATATGATATGTAGGGGCTGTATGGGGGCTCATACTGTATGATGGATCACATTGTATATAATGGGGCTATGTGGTGTCTCATACTGTATGTAGGGGGCTGTGTTTGGGCTCATACAGAGTATAGAGGCTATATAGTGTGGGGACTCATACTGTATATAAGGACTATGTGGGTGTGATACTGTGTATAGGGGCTATGTGAGGATCATACCGTATATAGAGGCTTTGTGGGGATCATACTGTATATAGGGGCTATGTGGGGGATTATACTGCTTATAGGGGCTAGGTGGGGGCTCATAGTGTATGTAGGAGCTAGGTGCGGGCTCATCTATATATATAATTGCCTTATTCTGTCTGTCTGTCTTGCAATAAAAATTGGGTCCTTACAGTGACAACCGTCGGATTGGCTGCTGGGCTCGACCTGGCCCCGCCCCCCCACGGATTGGCCGCTCGGCTCGGCCTGGCCCCGCCCCCCACATGGATTAACTGTTTGGCCAGGCCCGCCCCCCGCATGCGATGACCGCTAGGCCCCGCTCCCCGCACGCGATGCCCGCTAGGCCACGACCCACACGCGATGCCCGCTAGGCCACGCCCCCACACACGATGCACATTCGGCCACGCCCCCTCACATTATACCCGCTCAGCCACGCCCCCCGCACACGTTGGGCACCTGTACACCCCCCCAGGACTACTCCTCCCATTATACTCCTCCTATTATACTCCTCCTATTATACTCCTCTCTGAGGGGTTTGCAGCATGGGGGATGGAGCACGATGAGGGGTGCGCAGCATGGGGGATGGAGCACGATGGGGGGTGCGCAGCATGGGGGATGGAGCACGATGGGGGGTGCGCAGCATTGGGGATGGAGCACGATGGGGGGTGCGCAGCATGGGGGATGGAGCACGATGGGGGTACGCAGCATGGGGGATAGAGCACGATGGGGGGTGCACACCTCCCCCCAAAACACACACACACCGCCACACACGCACCGCACAACACACCACACACACACTGGGAGCCACAAACATCGCCCTACACAGACACCCACACACACAGACAACGCCGCACACACACAACACCCAACACACAAACACCGCGGCGGCACACACAAATATATGCACATAACGCACAACACACAGATTGCACAAAACATACCTCCCCCAAAACACACACACGCACCCCACACCCACACAAACCGCGCAACACACACACACAACGCTACAGACACACAGCGCTCCACAAACAACGCAACACACACAACGCAACAAACAACACCGCTCTCACCCCCCGCCACACCCAGACAACACCCAGAACATGTACAGCCCCTACACAAACACTTGGTAACTACACACAACAACATCTATATATATATATATAAAGCTGAGTGGAGGATACCGGGCACTGCTGATCCCTGTATGGCTAATAAAGCTGTGCTTCCATGCTGGTAGAGACCTGGGTGCGTGTCCCAAAACGAAGACAATGCAAAATCCACAGTGTAGAGATGAATAGGTCGCACTCCAAAAGTCAGGATAAAGGAAATCTGTTTATTCCACGATCACATCAAGGGTACAGGTTGACCATGTCCGGCGTGGCACACCCTCATCCTCCCCCACTACCTGTACCCTTGATGTGATCGTGGAATAAACAGATTTCCTTTATCCTGACTTTTGGAGTGCGACCTATTCATCTCTACACTGTGGACTATATATATATATATATAACAAAAATTATACATTAACTACACAATACGTAAATTCTAGAATACCCGATGCGTAGAATCGGGCCACCTTCTAGTACTACATATAGGGGTACGTAGGGCTCATAGTGTATATAGGATCTATATTATATGAAGGATCATACTGTATATGGGGAGGGATATCTGGGGGCTCATACTGTATATAGGGGAAGGCAGCGTATTTAATTCTGCTTAATATTAAGTGATACAATTAATATTAATATTGAACATACTTAATTTCAGCCTATTCATTTGGCCTTCACAACAGTCATAGTCTCTCTTGAGGCCCCTCAGGAAAATTAATTGCCCACTTCTGCTCTATAGTAAACCTTTTATTGGCTACAAATGGCCCACAGGGCTTTTTTTCATGCTTTTTTCCTTGCTTTTCTTAACCGATAAAAAGCAAGGAAAATGCATCCCAGCAAAGTCTATGAGACTCGTGACGTGCTGTGCCCACAGTGCTTCTTTTTTCCTTGCTTTTTTTGTTGGTGAAAAAAGAAGCGACACGTCAATCGTTTCTGCTTTTTTTTTTCCCTATCTCAATACATAGGAAGAAACATGAAAAGAAACATGAAACAAAAAGCATGAAAGCATGAAAAGAAGCACAAAAAAGCAGCTTTTTTGTGCTGAAAAAAAAAGCACTGAGGGCACAAACTCGGCCAGAAGGGATTTCTGGCCGAGTTTGTGCCCACAGTGCTTTTTTTTTTTCAGCACAAAAAAGCTGTTTTTTTGTGCTTCTTTTCATGCTTTTTGTTTCATGTTTCTTTTCATGTTTCTTTTCGGTGACATCGGCCTCGTGATGAAAAAACATCACGAGGCCGATGTCACCCCACGGGTCACGCTTTGGGACCGGCTGGAGTTCGGTTTTATGTTACTGCAGACAGTGGTGGGAATGCACAATGTCTCCTCATCCATCCTTCTCACGGTCCGGACGTCCAGGGTGATAAATTGGGATATCGGCCCTTAATGCCCCGAGTAGCCTGAGCAGATATCTGTGAGCAGGCCTGGGCCCGGGCGAGGGGGAATATCTGGGCTGTGGGAGACGTTCCCAAATTGTGTTATGCTTGGAGGACTGCTGGCAGCGACTCTGGCCGCTCCGCTATTCTGGGGCCGCTGCCAGCACCATATTATCATGCTTTACAATCCAAAATCCATGGGAATGAATGTTAAATGCTGGTAATAAATAGAACAAAATCTGCTGTATACCAGCATTCCCCTCCTGTGCCACAAATAACACTCCCCCCAGACACAGGACGGGCATCAGAGGGCAGAGGAGTGACCTAGGCCATACATGGAGCGCTAACCAGGATTTCATAAATTGTGTGCCAAGATAGTACCGCTATATACAGTGTACATCAGACCACTGCACATGTAGATGTA
Source organism: Anomaloglossus baeobatrachus (assembly GCF_048569485.1). Lineage (NCBI taxonomy): Eukaryota > Metazoa > Chordata > Amphibia > Anura > Aromobatidae > Anomaloglossus > Anomaloglossus baeobatrachus. The sequence continues at coordinate 24,515,772 of NC_134355.1, forward strand.
ATAGATTTAGTGCCTAGATAATACCGCAATATACCACTCATATAATACCACTGCAGCTGTAAATGTAATAGATCTTGTGCATAGATAATACCACCATATATAGTGTACATCAGACCACTGCAGCTATAGATGTACTAGATCTAGTCGATAGATAATACTGCCATATACAGCTCACATAATACCACTGCAGCTGTAAATGTAATAGATCCATTGCCAAGATCATACCGCCATATGCAGCTCACATAATACCACTGCAGGTGTACATGTAATAGATCTAGTGCCTAGATAATACCACCATATAAACCCACACAATACCATTTTATAGTGCCGAAATAATACACAGTTTCTAAAGAATAATGCTATATGTGTCGCGGGCGGAGGAGGGGACGCTGCGCTCTCACACTGCTCGGGTCCGGCCGCGGCTGCTGCTGCTCGGTGGTGGCTCGAGCGGTGGGCCGGATCCCGGAGACTCGAGCGGCGCTCCTCGCCCGTGAGTGAAAAGGGGATTGATTGTGGGAATTTATTGTCCGTGACGCCACCCACGGTTGTGGTGATATTGGTGACACCACCGCTGCTCTGGACGGGGATCCCGGGAGCGGTGACAGGGAGCAGCTTTGTTGTTAGTTCTCCCCTCCGTGGGTAGGGGGGTTGGTTGTCCCGGGGCCCGGTGATGGGGTAGGAATGGATGGCAGGCGGGTTACGGGGCCTGGTGAGGTGCAGGGTCGCGGGGGCAGCGCTGTGCCGCACGGCACAGTGGTACTCACTCAGCCAATGATGAGGACACAGTTCTCGGTAAAACACACGGCTGGATGGACGGGTCTCCCGGCAGGTTGATGGTGACTGCCTTTCCCTGCACCCATGTACGGTTGATGGTTCCGATGGGTTCCCACCGGTAACCCGCTCCCCAGCTTGGATATGGGCCGGAGGAGCCCCTTTTGCCCGCAGGCGCTGGCCCTGAGAAACGGTTTCCTTGGCGGTGGTGGTGTCTCCCTTTGTTGGTTGGACTGTTGCCTTCTGTCGGGACTTGGCTGTTTGGAAACCCAGGAGGTTCCCTTCACTAACGGATTCGGCAAATTCACGGCGACTCCTAGCCTTGCCGGGGTCCGTAAACCCCTGCCTGATGGTGCTGATTTCTCTTCGTGTACCGGTCCGGTACCGCCGGACCACCGCCCGTCCACGGTCCTTACAGTAACTCTGATAGGCCACTCCTGCAGACGGTCACCACCGTCTGCCAACCTTGCTGTCTCGCCCGGGCCACACACCCGGACGCTGTCAGTCAGTTGCTCCACTACTACTTCTCCTTCCTCTCACTTTCACTGTCCAAACTATCTGTCTGCTTTTCCCGCCTCCAGGGCTGTGAACTCCTCGGTGGGCGGGACCAACCGCCTAGCTCCACCCCCTGGTGTGATCATCAGCCCCTGGAGGAAGACAACAAGGGTTTTTTATCTGACTTTGGTGTGCCTGCTGGGAGTGTGGGGTGTGATGGTGTTGTTCTCTGTGGCCCCTGGCTTGTAGAGGGCGCCACATATGGTTTACACAAAATAGTACAATCTACTACACAAATGATGCCACCATGCAACAGTAAGTAATACTGCACGAGTATAAGTTATGCCAGGGGTTTCCGTCCTTGAGGGTCTTGACAAATATTTACAAAATATTTACAGAAATGTGAGAGGTGTACTCACTTTTTTGATATACTGTAAATGTCTACTACACTAGACCACCAGGAAAAAGGCTTTTTGTGCAGACAAACAGCGCCACTCTATTGGCCATTTATGCTGTTGCAGCTCATCAGCCATAAAGTGAATGAGGCTGCGCTGCATTACTACCGTAGTCACAGTAATAGCGGTGTTATACAGTAACTGTATAGTGATATCCAGTTATCATCTGGCTGCATTATTCACTCACTATATGGTTGTATTATCAATTTATTTTGTGGTGGTATTATTCAGTAAGTATGACAGTGTTAGCTGCTCACTATATGGTCGTATTATTCGGTTACTGTATAATGGTATTATTTAATCACTGTGCGGTCTTTTTATACAGTCACAAAATGTTGGTATAAGCCAGTCAATGTCTGACAGTTTTTAGTAAGTATATATTGCCATTATTTAGTCACTGTTTGGTAGTATTCATTCACTGTGTGGCTGTACTAATCAGTCATCAGATTACAGTATTATTTAGTCACCATATGGTGGTATTATCTAGTCATTGTATGATGGTTTTATTCAGTTGCCATATAGGAGTATTACTCAGTGACTATATAATGGCATTATTTTGCTACTGTATGGCGATTTTACTCAGTCACTGTATGGGAGTATTAGACAGTCACTATATAAAGGCTTATAAAGGCTTATTTTGACACTATATGGCGGTTTTATTCAGTCACCATATGGAGGTATTAGTCAGTCACTATATAAAGACTTGTTGTGCTACTGTATGGCAGTTTTAGTCAGTCACTGTATGGGAGTATTAGTCACTATATAAAGGCTTATTTTGCCACTATATGGTGGTTTTATTCAGTGACAGTATGTGAGTATTAGTCACTATATAAGGGCATTATTTTGCCAGTATATTGCAATGTTATTTAGTCACTGTATGGGAGTATTAGCTAGTCACTATTTAAAGGTTTATTTTGCCACTATATGGCTGTTTTATTCAGTCACAATATGGGAGTATTAGTCAGTCACTATTTAATGGCATTATTTTGCCAGTATATGGCGATTTTATTTAGTCACTGTATGGGAGTATTAGCTAGTCATTATTTAAAGGTTTATTTTGCCACTATATGGCTGTTTTATTCAGTCACAATATGGGAGTATTAGTCAGTCACTATATAAGGGCATTATTTTGCCAGTATATGACGGTTTTATTCAGTTACCTTATAAGAGAGTATTAGTCGCTCACTCTATAAAGGCTTATTTTGCCACTATATGGAGGTTTTATTCAGTCACAATATGGGAGTATGAGTCAGTAACTATAGAAAGGCTAATTTAGCCACTGTATAGCGGTTTTATTCAGTCACTTTATGGTGGTGTCATCTAGTCATTGTATGATGCTTTTATTCTGTGACCGTATCGCATTATTACTGGTTGGTATTGGAGCAGGATCTTTGGACTTATCCCTAATCTCTGTCTCTTGCTCCCAGAAGAAACTATTCTTCTTAAATTTTCTTCATGTTGTTTCCAAACTTATCCCCCAAAATATTATTTTATAATGTTCAATAAATTAGCAAGTGCGACTATGAAGTGAGAAGTTAATGAATATGGATTCTTTTTCTATCTTTGGAAGAGCGATCTGCTGTTTTGAGTCTCTTAGCAACAACTTGATGAGTTAGAAAAGCCGCAATGCTCTGTTTATGTGATACCGCTATGCTATGTTATTACTATGGTACTGTTACGTTATGTCCTGGCTTATTATGGCACTATTATCCTATATATTGTTAATATAGTACTGCTATACTGTGGTCTGTTAATATAAGGTACTATTATGCTATGTCCTATTGATCTATCACTGTTATGCTATGTTCTGGGTCAATATGGTACTGTTATGCTATGTCCTATTAATATATTACATTTATACTATGTTCTGGGTTAATATGGTACTGTTATGCTATGTCCTATTAATATATTACATCTATACTATGTTTTGGGTTAATATGGTACTGTTATGCTATGTTCTAGGTTATTATGGCACTATTATCCTATGTATTGTTACTATAGTACTGCTATACTGTGGTCTGTTAATATAAGGTACTATTATGCTATGTCCTATTAATATATTACTATTCTACTATGTTCTGGGTTAATATGGTACTGTTATGCTATGTCCTATTAATATATTACATCTATACTATGTTTTGGGTTAATATGACACTGTTATGCTATGTTCTAGGTTATTATGGCACTATTATCCTATGTATTGTTACTATAGTACTGCTATACTGTGGTCTGTTAATATAAGGTACTGTTATGCTATGTCCTATTAATATATTACTATTCTACTATGTGCCGGGTTAATATGGTACTGTTATGCTATGTTTTTTTTTTAAATGCAGTACTATTGTCCTATGTTGTGTTAATTTGGTACTGTATTTGTGAAGCCCCCCCAGGTGCAGTGTCGGTGCATTACCTTCAGGGACTCCACTCGGCTGGATCTTGTCACTGGTAGATCTTCTACTTGTCGTGACGCCACTCTCAGAATTGCGGTCAGTGGGGACCGCCACTGCAGGTTGAGGGACGCCTGGGGCTGATGGTGAGTGCAGTTAGTTGGAATAGCCTCCTGAGAGTGAGGCAAGCCCCAGGGCCCTGTGTAGGTGCGTAGTACCACAAGGCGCAGAATAACTCCACACACGCAGGATGTCTTTCAGGGATTTTACTCACTTCAGGTGGCAGGGTGAGTAACCCGGGCGTAGCTGGGATGAACCAGACTGGAACCAGGTATCCTTCAGGCTGACTTCTGATGGTGACTACCAACTCGCCTTCCTTAGCCCTTGGTGGTTTGGGGTAACCCCGACTTTTAGTCCCTATGGGGGTCACCCAGGGAAGTTGCTGAAGCCTCACTCCCCTTCGTTTGCCGTTTGCTTGTTGCCTGGGCCAGATCACTCCAGCTGCTTGCCTCCTGTGAACTATAGGCCCTAACTGTGGCTACGTGGCTGCGGCTTTTAGGTGTTGTGGTGTGGGCTTTGAGGGCCCCACACCGGCAGGTTTAGCAAGGAAAGGTGGATCTATCCCCGCTCCGGGATCTGCCGCCCGTTTGGGCCTGGTTCTCCCTAGCAGTCTCCTTACTTCCCACTCTGTGCTCTCTCTCTAGCTGGAGATGGGTTTCGGGTAGCCCTCCTAGGTGACCGTTCTCCCCCGTCGGTAGCCACTGCGCGGACGCTGTCAGACTGCAACAGCCCAGGGGAAGGGGTCAGCTCTCCTCGGAGCTCCCTGGACTCTGCTCTGCACTGAACTGGCTCACTGCTCCTCCTCTCCTGTTCTTGCCTACGCCACCTAGCAACCAGGCTCTCTTACCACACCCCTTGAGAGGAGATGGAGGCTTTTGGCCCCCTCCACTATTCCAGTGAAGGTGAAGGCTTTTCCCCCTCCTGGGATCCCCAGGGGTCCTCTCATAGGTACATGTGTGAGACCTGATCACTATGCGCCTGTGTAGTCACACCTCGGTCAGCCTTCTGGATTACCTGTTTTGTACTGTCCCCAGCATGGGTGCAGTACTCAGTGGTGCCTGACCAGGTCAGGGGCGCCACATTCCCCCTTAGTTATCACCAGCACGTCCTCGGGCTGCAAGACAACATTTTAAAATGCATAAAACATTAAAACATGGTAAAACGTTTTAAAACCACCAGGTACCATACATCACCACCCTCCACCCACAAGTCCGTTAACCCACCCAAAACCCTCTCACGTTGGCCGCGCCTTCAGCCACTTCTGGCAGGATGTAGAGGCGGCTTTCATGGTCTGGTGGTCTTCAGGGTATACCTGGCCTGGTGGAGCCGCGCCTTCAGCCACTTCTGGCAGGATGTAGAGGCGGCCTCCACAGTTGGTGCTGACCAGGTACCCTCTTTGTGGTGGAGAGCCAGGCCCCATAAACAGGCATGCTCTCTGGTTGCAGGTAAGCCAAGGCCCTATATACGGACGTGCCCCCTGGTTGCAGACGAGCCAAGCCCCTAAACAGGCTGACTCTGGTGGTGGTGGTGCCCTCTGGTGTAACTATTTACACTGCGAGAGTTTGTGGCTATAGCCAGTTCATAGCCTTAAGGTTCATTTCTCACATTAGTTTATGTGGGCACATTCTTAAACTTTAACGTTGCAAAACTTCAAAACTGGTAACTTGCTTTACTTTACATGAACTTTATGCAGACTCCTCCTCACCAGGGCTTGGGCCTGTAGGGCTGCGGCACCTGTTGTTTCCTTGACCTTTTTCTTCATCTGTGGTAGTCTCATCAGTGGGTCCTTTGTCTTTTCTTTCTTTATCGCTGTCTTTCCTGTCTTCTTCTTTAGGACATGGTGCTACATCTAGCGCATACCACCCTCTTTCTCCTTGATGCATGGTAAATTGTACGGAGTCTCCCATCTTTAAGTTTCTGCCAGGGTGTCCTCTGGGCAAATGAGCTCTCACATCTCTTCTATTGACAAAAATACCTTCCTTTATACCTGGTGCCACTATAAAGCCATATCCGCTCTTCAAGTTAAAGTCTTCCACAACTCCTCTACAAAGGGGTCCTCTGACCTGTGCTTTGGCTCTTCTCAGGAATCGTTTTTCTTCCAGGTCTCTGGCCGTTATGTCATCTCTCTGCTCTGGGGATGGCGGTGCAGGGAAAGACTGGGTTCTGCTACGGCGCCGTGTCTTGCGGACTGGATTCTGCGAGGTACAGCTTACCAGCTCCCAGGTGAGGCTTTTGGGCAAATCTTCTTCCGCAGACGGTGTCAGGTCTTCTTCATCCCAGCGGGAATAGGGCAACATCTCCGGCTCTGGGCATGGATCCACTGCTGGTGGCTCCTGAGTCAGCTCCTCAGCTTCCTGGCCTCCCCTCCCCCTTAGTGCTTCTGAGCACTCCTTTGGTGGCAGTGCTGGGGATGGACTTTCTTCAGCAGGCCCAGGCGGGGGACTCTTTGGCGTAGTTGCTGCAGGGGTTGCCGGAATCCTCTTGGGGGTGTGCGGAGGGAGCATGTACTGATCCACCATCTCCTGTGGGAACTTGGCCTCCATGTCAGCCTTCAGCTGCCAGTATGCGGGGTCCTCACCTACCAGGGACTTCCGAGCAGGGACCTCTTTGGACTGGGGAGCGGTGTCTGCTCTGGCCTTGCAGGCCGGGGAAAATGGTGATGCAATCTTATCTTGGCGGGCCGCGCCCGGCATGGCGGCGGCCTGGTCTTGGCGGGCCGCGCCCTGTATGGCGGCGGCCTGGATCGGCGTCGCAGCTGCGATGGGCTCTGTGCAGGCTGGGCTGGGCATCGCTGCAGCGATCGGAGCTTGGCGGGCCGCACCTGACGGGGCTGCGGCCTGGTTCAGCACCTCACTTGCGGCGCGGACGAGCGTTGCTGCTGCGGTGGGGTCTCGGCGGGCCGGGCCTAGCATGGCGGCGGCCTGGGTCAGCGTCACACCTGCAGCGCGGATGAGGGTCGCGGTGGCAGCCGGTTCTTTACGGGCCGGGCAGGGCATCGCTGCGGCGGCCGGGGCTTGGCGGGCCGCACCTGGCGTGGTTGCGGCCTGCCTCAGCATCGCCGCGCCGGGCGCCTCTTCAGGGACCGCGGGCGTGGCAGCAGGGGTCGGGGCACTCGCGCCGGCAGGGGCATCACTGGACTCACCCATCGGTGGCAGCATCGGGGTCTGAGTCGTCACCGCCCGGTCTGGCACTCGGCGCGCGGCTCTCCCCTCATAGGCCTGAACCGCCGCGGTCATCCACAGAAACTCCGTCCGTCCCTCTCTAATCAGCCTTCCGACCCTGGCCTCCAGTTGATCGCAGAACTCGGCGAGCTCCCGACACCACCAGGCAGCGGAGCCTGGCTCTGGGTCTCTGCATTCAGACGCCATTTTCTCTAGCCACAAGCTGCTGGCCTCTTTTCCGTTCCGCCGTCTCTGGACGCTTCCGCTCTCTTCACAAGCGAGGTCAGAACTCTGCAGGGGATCTCTGGGTAGCCACACCTCTTCGTGGGCGGTAACTTCTCCCAGCGCGGGCTGCTGTTGTTTTTCAGCGCGCTTTTCATGGTGGCAATATGGCGGCGCTTCCAATTTTTCAAGCGGACCGCCCAGGCACATGGTCACCTGTCTGAACAGGTCTAGTCCTTATCCTGTTCGTGACGCCAGATGTGAAGCCCCCCCAGGTGCAGTGTCGGTGCATTACCTTCAGGGACTCCACTCGGCTGGATCTTGTCACTGGTAGATCTTCTACTTGTCGTGACGCCACTCTCAGAATTGCGGTCAGTGGGGACCGCCACTGCAGGTTGAGGGACGCCTGGGGCTGATGGTGAGTGCAGTTAGTTGGAATAGCCTCCTGAGAGTGAGGCAAGCCCCAGGGCCCTGTGTAGGTGCGTAGTACCACAAGGCGCAGAATAACTCCACACACGCAGGATGTCTTTCAGGGATTTTACTCACTTCAGGTGGCAGGGTGAGTAACCCGGGCGTAGCTGGGATGAACCAGACTGGAACCAGGTATCCTTCAGGCTGACTTCTGATGGTGACTACCAACTCGCCTTCCTTAGCCCTTGGTGGTTTGGGGTAACCCCGACTTTTAGTCCCTATGGGGGTCACCCAGGGAAGTTGCTGAAGCCTCACTCCCCTTCGTTTGCCGTTTGCTTGTTGCCTGGGCCAGATCACTCCAGCTGCTTGCCTCCTGTGAACTATAGGCCCTAACTGTGGCTACGTGGCTGCGGCTTTTAGGTGTTGTGGTGTGGGCTTTGAGGGCCCCACACCGGCAGGTTTAGCAAGGAAAGGTGGATCTATCCCCGCTCCGGGATCTGCCGCCCGTTTGGGCCTGGTTCTCCCTAGCAGTCTCCTTACTTCCCACTCTGTGCTCTCTCTCTAGCTGGAGATGGGTTTCGGGTAGCCCTCCTAGGTGACCGTTCTCCCCCGTCGGTAGCCACTGCGCGGACGCTGTCAGACTGCAACAGCCCAGGGGAAGGGGTCAGCTCTCCTCGGAGCTCCCTGGACTCTGCTCTGCACTGAACCGGCTCACTGCTCCTCCTCTCCTGTTCTTGCCTACGCCACCTAGCAACCAGGCTCTCTTACCACACCCCTTGAGAGGAGATGGAGGCTTTTGGCCCCCTCCACTATTCCAGTGAAGGTGAAGGCTTTTCCCCCTCCTGGGATCCCCAGGGGTCCTCTCATAGGTACATGTGTGAGACCTGATCACTATGCGCCTGTGTAGTCACACCTCGGTCAGCCTTCTGGATTACCTGTTTTGTACTGTCCCCAGCATGGGTGCAGTACTCAGTGGTGCCTGACCAGGTCAGGGGCGCCACATATTCCTATGTCCTGGATTATTTTGACACTGTTAATACACTGCTCTGAAGGAGGTAGCCGGCCTGGGCCGTACGAGGGCCGCTCTCCTTCACTCAGGAGACTCAGTGAGTGGACACTTACTTGCTGCTTCGGCCCGGTGTCCATCACCTCTGCTGCCAGTTGTCGATACCGTCGGAAAGTGAGACACGGAATAGCAGAGTTCACTAGGCCAACCAGTTTTGTTTACTTTTATTCTTCACACCATTATGACAGACATTGCCTTCCTTTCTCTCTCTGTGGGGTACTATTTGCTCTGTTCCCCGCTATCTCGAGCCCATCCTCAATATTGCGGGGTCTGTGCCTCCTTCCCCCTAATACCGCCCACCTTCATTCGTTTCTTGGGGCCGGGTGGCTTCTCTAGCCAGATGACTCTCCAAGCCCGCCGGGGTGAGCTGTAGGCTCCGGACCTCCAGACGTTACCTCAGGGTTCTCTGACTGGATCTAGCATCGAAGCCACGTCCTCTCACTATGAAGCCATTTCTCGTCTGCTCTTCATCTGGAGCTCTCTGCTCTGGCCAAATCCTCTGCCACCTTTTGTCACGAGTGTGTCATGGGTGACAGACAGTCCTATGGTTTCTGGCTATAGAAGGTCACAGTGTTTGGCTGCACAAAATGCTCCTTGACTTTTGATTGTTCCTGCTGTCAGTATCATTGGTATAGGAGCTTTCCTCCTGAATTCATCTCTCCCCATTTTGGACCCAGCAGGAGTGCTCCTTCCACCCAGCTGTTGATTATCAGTATTCCCTTGTGTTTAAATACTACTTCCTAACTCTGGACTGGTGCTGGTGGTATTTTCAGTTCATTCAAGCCGAGGTTGCAAACAGGTGGCTTGTACTCCTGTGTGGTATTGTTGCTGAAAGCTCTGCTAAACTTTTGCCTGAGTGATCTGTGGATAAGTAATTCATACATTTTCACCCGGTGTGTTCCTCTGGTGTCGTCTATAGTATTTAGTGGGGTTGATGAAGAGCTCATCCCATCCATTCCCTATTTAGGGCCCAGCACTAGGGATGCCTAAGGTCAGGTATCCGGCTTGGTGCATAGGTGTGAAACCTATCTAGGGTGGTGCGGGACCCTAGGGACCAGCAGTAGGTTTGGTCAGGGGTTTTTTATCTTCCCTTTCCCTAGACACAGGGTTTTTCATCCCCTTCCTTTCACTGTGCGCTTGGTACTTCCCCGTACCTAGTGTGACACATGGCCTTCCTTTCTCTCTCTGTGGGGTACTATACTTTGTTCTGTCCCCCACTATCTCAGACCTCATCCTCACTAATTTATGGTCTGTGCCTCCTTCCCCTTAATACCGCACACCTTCATTTGTTTCTTGGGGCCGGGTGGCTTCTCTAGCCGGATGACTCTCTAAGCCCGCCGGGGTGAGCTGTAGGCTCCGGACCTACAAACGTTACCTCGGGGTCCTCTGACTGGCTCTAGCATCGAAGCCACGTCCTCTCACTTTCAACCCATTTCTTGACTGCTCTTCCTCTAGAGCTCCCTGCACTAGCCAAATCCTCTGCCACCTTTTGGGTGACAGAGTCATATAGTTTCTGGCTATAGAAGGTCACAGCATCTGGCTGCACACAATGCTCCCTGACTTTCTATTGCTCCTGCTATCAGTATTCTTTGGTATAGGTAGCTTTCCTGCTGAATACATCTCTCCCTTTTGGACCCAGGAGGAGCTCGACTTCCACCCAGCTGCTGACCATCAGCATTATCTTGGTGCTTAAATACCCCTTCCTTTCTTGTACTGATGCTGGTGGTATTTTCAGTTCATTTAAGCCTTGGTTGCAAGCAGGTGGCTTGTACTCCTCTGTAGTATCGTTGCTGAAAGCTTTGCTCAACTACCTGTCTCATCTGTAGATAAGTAGTTCATGCACTTTCCCCCTGTGTCCCCCTGTGTCCTCTTTGTGTCTTTCTTTAGTCTTTTACTACCTTAACCCTATGGTATCTAACATCTCTTCTGAAGCTCGCTCTATCGTTGACATAATCCGACCCGTTGGATGGCAGAATTTTGTAACTTAGTCCTAACGCTACTACATGCGGAATGTGTTCTGAGATTTCTGCCCCGGATCCTTGAAAATCCTCTTATTTTTCCAATACGTATTTACTAAATATGGAACGTCCCCTAAATTTGCTCCCAGCATTCACAGAGTTAAAGTGAAGCTGCGCCTTGCACTTATGTGATTGCGCTCGTCTTACGGAGGGGAAGTCATTTTTGGATATTGTAGCAAAAAATTCCGGAACATGATAAAAAAATAAAAAGTGATAATGTGCAATCGAGAAAAGCGGGATTCAATTCCTTTCACAAAATCGTCATCAATCCTCGGCTCCTCTGGGGACGGCGGCTAAAAGCTGCATTTAGAGGGGAAAAATGAAGTGGCCGTCAACATTGTCGTCTCGGAGGAGGATTTGATGCACAATAATTTGCTGTATCTGGCGGAGATAATGAGAGTCATTTACTATATGTGCAGAGAGTCACCTACGGACACCCCTCCCCCGTATACATTACAGCACATGGAGCGCAGGCATAGAGGATAGAGAAACGCGCCCATATTTCACAGATCTGGTGACTCCGCTGCCGGCTTCTGGGTGGATAGGGGGCTACGGAAAAACACGAAGAAACCAGGAGGGGGACGTGCCGGCCGCGTGACACCGGATCAGAGTCTCCACCAACTACACACATCAGATAGCGGAACATAACTTCTAATATTACGGTTATATATTATAAGTACTATTTGCTTATCCCTGATTTGGAGATGTGCACATTTCTACATATGTATGTGTTCTTCATGTAAAAGAACCAATCACAGTGATCTCACCAGCAGAATAGTGAGTGCAGCTCTGGAGTATAATACAGGAGGTAACTCAGGATCAGTAATGTAATGTATGTACACAGTGACTGCACCAGCAGAATAGTGAGTGCAGCTCTGGAGTATAATACAGGAGGTAACTCAGGATCAGTAATGTAATGTATGTACACAGTGACTGCACCAGCAGAATAGTGAGTGCAGCTCTGGAGTATAATACAGGAGGTAATTCAGGATCAGTAATGTATTGTATGTACAAAGTGACTGCACCAGCAGAATAGTGAGTGCAGCTCTGGAGTATAATACAGGAGGTAATTCAGGATCAGTAATGTATTGTATGTACAAAGTGACTGCACCAGCAGAATAGTGAGTGCAGCTCTGGAGTATAATACAGGAGGTAACTCAGGATCAGTAATGTAATGTATGTACACAGTGACTGCACCAGCCGAATAGTGAGTGCAGCTCTGGAGTATAATACAGGAGGTAACTCAGGATCAGTAATGTAATGTATGCACACAGTGACTGCACCAGCAGAATAGTGAGTGCAGCTCTGGAGTATAATACAGGAGGTAACTCAGGATCAGTACAGGATCAGTATTGTAATTTATGTACACAGTGACAGCACCAGCAGAATAGTGAGTGCAGCTCTGGAGTATAATACAGGAGGTAACTCAGGATCAGTAATGTAATGTATGCACACAGTGACTGCAGCAGCAGAATAGTGAGTGCAGCTCTGGAGTATAATACAGGAGGTAACTCAGGATCAGTAATGTAATGTATGTACACAGTGACTGCACCAGCAGAATAGTGAGTGCAGCTCTGGAGTATAATACAGGATGTAACTCAGGATCAGTAATGTAATGTATGTACACAGTGACTGCACCAGCAGAATAGATAGTGCAGCTCTGGAGTATAATACAGGAGGTAACTCAGGATCAGTAATGTAATGTATGTACACAGTGACGTCACCAGCAGAATAGCGAGTGCAGCTCTGGAGTATAATACAGGAGGTAACTCAGGATCAGTAATGTAATGTATGCACACAGTGACTGCACCAGCAGAATAGTGAGTGCAGCTCTGGAGTATAATACAGGAGGTAACTCAGGATCAGTAATGTAATGTATGTACACAGTGACGTCACCAGCAGAATAGCGAGTGCAGCTCTGGAGTATAATACAGGAGGTAACTCAGGATCAGTAATGTAATGTATGCACACAGTGACTGCACCAGCAGAATAGTGAGTGCAGCTCTGGAGTATAATACAGGAGGTAACTCAGGATCAGTAATGTATTCACTGACTCAAGACATCAATGGCAAATGAGCGACCTAATGAGGGAAGATTTCGTCACTTCTTGTTTCCTGACATATATATTAATGCAGTGAGGAAAATAAATGGTGCATTGAATCGCAGCTCCACATTGTAATATTCATTCTCTGGGTGTGTGGATGAGATGAGTGGCTGCTGGGTGCACATGTGATATGTTAATGAAGGATAGTAGGAAGGCTATATTGTATTGGTCTACTACTATACCAAAATCCTCATATGACTGCATGATTTATTACACTGTGATTTATATATTTGTGAACTGCTACTACAGGTTATAAAGTGTGGGCAGGAGAGGTCAATTGTTTCCCATTTTGTCATAAATTCACTGTATGTGGGAGGGAGAAGCAGGACTCACAGGCTTTCTCTATGGGTGGGAGGAGAAGCAGGACTCACAGGCTTTCTGTATGAGGAGGGGAGTAGCAGGACTCACAGGCTTTCTCTATGAGTGGGAAGAGGGAGCAGGACTCACAGGCTTTCTCTATGAGTGGGAGGAGAAGCAGGACTCACAGGCTTTCTCTATGAGTGGGAGGAGAAGCAGGACTCACAGGCTTTCTCTATGAGTGGGAGGAGAAGCAGGACTCACAGGCTTTCTCTATGGGTGGGAGGAGAAGCAGGACTCACAGGCTTTCTCTATGAGTGGGAGGGGGAAGCAGGACTCACAGGCTTTCTCTATGAGTGGGAGGAGAAGTGTGGCGCCCCAGGACCTGGTCGCCACAACAGCATTGCCCTTTCAAAGGGTTAATGCTGAGCCTGGAGGTAATTGGGAGGTCCATTGGCCAGCAAGTTTAACATCCAATGCAGTTCTCCCTCCGGCCAGCAGGGGGAGCTCTGAACCTGGAATTCCAGGGAGCATTCCTCAAGTCTGACCTGAGGGAGGAAGTAGTGTTCAGTCTGTAGAGAGAAGTGAGAGCGAGCAGACGCAGAGTGTGCTGTCCTGTGGATCTGGGGCCTAGAGCTGGAGCAGCTTGGCCCAGGGACGCAGGAGTAGCAGAGAGGCAGAGAAGAGACTCGGACATCGGAGTCTGTGGCCACCAGGGCTTAAAATATTCCCTGGTAGCCGAATCCGAAGGGCAGGAGAGCTGCTAGCACCTGGCCCATAAACAGCCCGAAGGTACAGCTGCAGCATCAGGGCCTGGTGAGGACTCCAGCAGAGAAGCACCAGAGAGGGCCTGCGCAGCCTACCACAGAGGGAAAGGGACGTACCACCGGTCCCAGCAGCAAAGAGGGCCATTGCTGGATCCAGAGAAGCAGGGTCCTATCATAGTAAAGAAAAGAACAGGAATAGGCCTCATACTCAGCTGGCCAGAAAGATTACCCCAAGTACTTCCAGGCCGACCGGATCCCCTTCACCACCTGTGACGGTCTCCCAGGACTGGACTGTTCTTAAAGTAAAAGAGGAGAACGTAAAGAGACTGTTGTTTGTGCCTGGTTCTTTCATTGCCTGTCGGACCTGCACCATGTTATCCACACAACACCATAGACTTTCACGAGCACTAACAGTGTCCCCGGGGCACCGCTCCACCTGTGGGGAGCAGTACCACCATTGCTGCCGTATCATTACCCCGGAGGCCTCACACAGCAGCGGCGGCTTAATAGCCGCAAACCACAGGTGGCGTCACGAACCAAATACTGTAATTGCTCCCAAGTCACCAGCCATATTTTAACTGACACCCACCAGGGCCACGGAGTCGGGCCCCGCCACCACTGACTACCCCTGGACTAGTCCGGCCCGACACCGGGTGTCCCTTAGCCCTGGGGTGGGCGAGTCAGAAGCAGGACTCACAGGCTTTCTCTATGAGTGGGAGGAGAAGCAGGACTCACAGGCTTTCTCTATGCGTGGGAGGAGAAGCAGGACTCACAGGCTTTCTCTATGGGTGGCAGGAGAAGCAGGACTCACAGGCTTTCTCTATGAGTGGGAGGAGAAGTGTGGCGCCCCAGGACCTGGTCGCCACAACAGCATTGCCCTTCCAAAGGGTTAATGCTGAGCCTGGAGGTAATTGGGAGGTCCATTGGCCAGCAAGTTTAACATCCAACGCAGTTCTCCCTCCGGCCAGCAGGGGGAGCTCTGAACCTGGAATTCCAGGGAGCATTCCTCAAGTCTGACCTGAGGGAGGAAGTAGTGTTCAGTCTGTAGAGAGAAGTGAGAGCGAGCAGACGCAGAGTGTGCTGTCCTGTGGATCTGGGGCCTAGAGCTGGAGCAGCTTGGCCCAGGGACGCAGGAGTAGCAGAGAGGCAGAGAAGAGACTCGGACATCGGAGTCTGTGGCCACCAGGGCTTAAAATATTCCCTGGTAGCCGAATCCGAAGGGCAGGAGAGCTGCTAGCACCTGGCCCATAAACAGCCCGAAGGTACAGCTGCAGCATCAGGGCCCGGTGAGGACTCCAGCAGAGAAGCACCAGAGAGGGCCTGCGCAGCCTACCACAGAGGGAAAGGGACGTACCACCGGTCCCAGCAGCAAGAGGGCCATTGCTAGATCCAGAGAGCAGGGTCCTATCATAGTAAAGAAAAGAACAGGAGTAGGCCTCATACTCAGCTGGCCAGAAAGATTACCCCAAGTACTTCCAGGCCGACCGGATCCCCATCACCACCTGTGACGGTCTCCCAGGACTGGACTGTTCTTAAAGTAAAAGAGGAGAAGGTAAAGAGACTGTTGTTTGTGACTGGTTCTTTCATTGCCTGTCGGCCCTGCACCGTGTTATCCACACAACACCATAGACTTTCACGAGCACTAACAGTGTCCCCGGGGCACCGCTCCACCTGTGGGGAGCAGTACCACCATTGCTGCCGTATCATCACCCCGGAGGCCTCACACAGCAGCGGCGGCTTCATAGCCGCAAACCACAGGTGGCGTCACGAACCAAATACTGTAATTGCTCCCAAGTCACCAGCCATATTTTAACTGACACCCACCAGGGCCACGGAGTCGGGCCCCGCCACCACTGACTACCCCCGGACTAGTCCGGCCCGACACCGGGTGTCCCTTAGCCCTGGGGTGGGCGAGTCAGAAGCAGGACTCACAGGCTTTCTCTATGAGTGGGAGGAGAAGCAGGACTCACAGGCTTTCTCTATGAGTGGGAGGAGAAGCAGGACTCACAGGCTTTCTCTATGAGTGGGAGGAGAAGCAGGACTCACAGGCTTTCTCTCTGAGTGGGAGGAGAAGCAGGACTCACAGGCTTTCTCTATGAGTGGGTAGAGGAGAAGCAGGACTCACAGGCTTTCTCTATGAGTGGGTAGAGGAGAAGCAGGACTCACAGGCTTTCTCTATGAGTGGGTAGAGGAGAAGCAGGACTCACAGGCTTTCTCTATGAGTGGGTAGAGGAGAAGCAGGACTCACAGGCTTTCTCTATGAGTGGGAGGAGAAGCAGGACTCACAGGCTTTCTCTGAGAAGGATGGGAGAGAGAAGGATGTGGCCTGGAAGCAGGAGGAAGGTGCGGCAAGCCCCGGGGCAGGAACGGGGTGCACGGGCCAGCCAGTAAGGTGAGGAGAATGGCGCCCCCACCGAGGCATGAGAGTAGGAGCGTGCAGGGGCGCTGTGCCGGGAGCAGGCGCTACATTAAGTTGTTGAAGAGGTGGGGTTAGTCAGGAGGACACAGGAGAGGGGGTGGGGTCTGCAGTACTGAAGAGAAGAAAGGTGCTGCTGAGAAATGTAATTTTAGCACTGTAACAATTGGACACAGCTATATGAACAGAGAGAGATGAAAAGGGTACAACGGTACAAAGAAAGAGTTGGGCTTGATGCGTATATTAACAATAAATGTGTGCTTTGTGAAATATAATGTTTGTGTGGGAATAAACTTTTAACGATAAATATTTCCAATTTTATTCTTAGACGCAGGCTTCAATCTTCCTCGTGTGACCTCACTGCTTTTTTCATAAAGGTATAGAACTTTCAGAAATTTCTAAAAATAACATTGAAAACAGCGGTGTCGGGCAAGCGCCATGCGGGAATGCATCCTGAAATAAATATACGCTAGGAAAGCCAGTCAGGTCTGCTCAGGGTGAGGACTACGTTATATTATTTTTCATGCCGGGAAGGAAAGGTCCCTACAGACGTATCATAGAACATTCCGAACCTCACAAGTGCCGGGAAGATATATTAGAACATCTGACTGTCAGTCCACAACTATTGGATCCTATTAATACCAATGTGTCCAAATACGTCTCCTGATGCCAATAGCAAAAAAAAAGGGGCAGAAAATTCCGGAAGACTTCTAATAGTGCAACGTCCATCTGGGAGAATCCAAAAAACAATTGGAATATATTGGTAAAGAGCAGAGATGGTCACAACCCGGGTCACCTTCAGGTGTCTGGAAATTGCACCCAAGGATGAACCAAGTCCACAATTCTCCTCCTGAGATCTTGGCTGATTTCTTTTGACTTTCCAATGATGCTCCACAAAGAAGCCGTGTGTTTCAGGTGTGCATTATATACATCCACAGGTGCGTCTCTAATTAACTCAGATGTTGCCAATAAACCATAAAATCAGAATAAAAATCAGCAGCTTCTGACTCCTGGTCAGGTGTTTCCAGTTTGGGACCACTCTCAGTCCCTTAAGATATCCTCTGCTCCCAGTAGAAGGTGCCGGTTATTCTCTTCACCATTTGGATTCTGGGCCTGGAGGTGGAAGGAGCTGCTGGAGCCCTTGATGTTGGTTGTGGTGTAGGCTGCAGTATTGGTGCCTGACTGCACCCTAAATGTTGGCGTTACTTTTTTGTTGTCCCCCCCCCCCCGTCTGTCTTACCTTCCCTTGGTGTGTTGTTTTAGTGCTGTTGTGGGACTAGTGATCGTTACCTGCCCACTCAGTAGCCAGGGCTTACTGCAGGGTTTCTCAGAACTTCAGGTTCCTGCTTGGCTTGTATAGGGACTGGGAAGATGTGCAGGGTACAGCAGCAGGTAAGTGGAGGAGGTGTCCATCTTCCCTCTCACTAGCCAGGGCTTACTGCAGGCTCTCTCAGGACTTCAGGTTCCTGCTTTGCAACAGGTGAGGAACCTGTATAGGAACTGGCTAGGAGTGCAGGGTACAACAGCAGGTACGTGGAGGAGGTGTCCATCTTCCCTCTCACTAGCATCAGGATCCACTATTGTGAATGTGTCTCCAGTGTACACCTTGTTTGTCTTGGTAAAAGCCCTGTCTGTTGTGCGTTTTACCCCACGCCGGACCTTCCCTAAGTCCGTGCCATAACACTAAGGCTATGTGCCCATGCTGCGGAAAAGCCGCGGATTTTCCAGAAATCTGCAGCACAGCTACTCCCCAGCCATTTCTATGGCATTTGGGATATGCTGTGCCTACGCTGAGGATTTTTCCGCAGCGGAAATCGTGCGGATTTTCGTGCGGAAAAATCTGCAGCATGTCAATTATTGTTGCGGATTTTTGTGCGGATTTTGCCTATTCAATTGAATGAAAAAAAAAAAAAAAAAAATCGCAAAATCCGCGTCAAATCCGCACAAAATCCGCACCTATGAAAAGGTGCGGATTCCGGGGGAAAGCTGTGGATTTTGATGCAGAAAAATCGGCAGATACAGAGTCCCGTGGGCACATAGCCTTACTGTGGGAGACGGCTGTCAATCAGCATGATGTCAGCAGGCCAACCCCATTTTTAGAACAGAGCGGATGAGAAGCCGATGCTCTGGTGACATGTTGTCATCCAAAGCAGTTGAATCACCCACAAGAGCAGTCTGTGATTGCTCTGTGCCGGCGAAGAACAGGCACAACAGGCGGGTAGGTAGCAACTACCTTCCTGTTAGTGCTTAGGCACATTTTCTTTTTCTTAAAAGTTGTGCATATACCCTTTAAGGATCTGGTCGGGGACCAGACTGTCACGATCCCTCTGTGCAGAGCATATTTCAGACTAGAAGATGCCCGGCTCGACTTTAGACTTGGCAGTAACATGATTCCTCTGTGCAGAGCATCTTGCCTTTGAAGATGCTCTGCTGCAGTTTCCTGAGTTACTGAGCTAGCAGCCTGATTGACAGAGCAGGGTTCCATGTTGGTGCCGATTACTCAGGTGTTCCGCCTTTCTGGTAATTGCTCAGGCTTCTTTACTGAGCATAGAAACAACAAAGAGCCAGCACCAATGTGCACTAAGGCATCAAATATTCCAAACTGCATTATAAAAATTTTTTTTGAGATTTTTGGCAAAAAATTGCAATTTCTTGAGCTGCTTCGCCACGTCACGGCAAATCTCATTTGAAGCAGTCCTACACTAAAATATTTTTATAAAATGTGCCATGCGGCCTCACATATAAATAGCAGAACTGCTCTCAGCAGCACTCACCTGGTCTATTGCAGTCCCGTACCCATGACTGAGTCATGGCTGTGGGCGGGACAGGTCCAAGCAAATGCTGCATGAAGTATATATATAGCCTGTGGACAAAGCCTGATGACCCAATGTGAACAGTCACCAAACGCCAAAATCTATACAGATGGAATACATCCCAAATTGGGGTGCATAGCAAGGTGGAGGTCAACCACCGACCAATTCAACAAAGAAACAACAAAGAGCCAGCACCAATGTGCACTAAGGCATCAAATATTCCAAACTGCATTATAAAATTTTTTTTTTGAGATTTTTGGCAAAAAATTGCAATTTCTTGAGCTGCTTCGCCACGTCACGGCAAATCTCATTTGAAGCAGTCCTACACTAAAATATTTTTATAAAATGTGCCATGCGGCCTCACATATAAATAGCAGAACTGCTCTCAGCAGCACTCACCTGGTCTATTGCAGTCCCGTACCCATGACTGAGTCATGGCTGTGGGCGGGACAGGTCCAAGCAAATGCTGCATGAAGTATATATATAGCCTGTGGACAAAGCCTGATGACCCAATGTGAACAGTCACCAAACGCCAAAATCTATACAGATGGAATACATCCCAAATTGGGGTGCATAGCAAGGTGGAGGTCAACCACCGACCAATTCAACAAAGAAACAACAAAGAGCCAGCACCAATGTGCACTAAGGCATCAAATATTCCAAACTGCATTATAAAAATTTTTTTTGAGATTTTTGGCAAAAAATTGCAATTTCTTGAGCTGCTTCGCCACGTCACGGCAAATCTCATTTGAAGCAGTCCTACACTAAAATATTTTTATAAAATGTGCCATGCGGCCTCACATATAAATAGCAGAACTGCTCTCAGCAGCACTCACCTGGTCTATTGCAGTCCCGTACCCATGACTGAGTCATGGCTGTGGGCGGGACAGGTCCAAGCAAATGCTGCATGAAGTATATATATAGCCTGTGGACAAAGCCTGATGACCCAATGTGAACAGTCACCAAACGCCAAAATCTATACAGATGGAATACATCCCAAATTGGGGTGCATAGCAAGGTGGAGGTCAACCACCGACCAATTCAACAAAGAAACAACAAAGAGCCAGCACCAATGTGCACTAAGGCATCAAATATTCCAAACTGCATTATAAAAATTTTTTTTGAGATTTTTGGCAAAAAATTGCAATTTCTTGAGCTGCTTCGCCACGTCACGGCAAATCTCATTTGAAGCAGTCCTACACTAAAATATTTTTATAAAATGTGCCATGCGGCCTCACATATAAATAGCAGAACTGCTCTCAGCAGCACTCACCTGGTCTATTGCAGTCCCGTACCCATGACTGAGTCATGGCTGTGGGCGGGACAGGTCCAAGCAAATGCTGCATGAAGTATATATATAGCCTGTGGACAAAGCCTGATGACCCAATGTGAACAGTCACCAAACGCCAAAATCTATACAGATGGAATACATCCCAAATTGGGGTGCATAGCAAGGTGGAGGTCAACCACCGACCAATTCAACAAAGAAACAACAAAGAGCCAGCACCAATGTGCACTAAGGCATCAAATATTCCAAACTGCATTATAAAATTTTTTTTTGAGATTTTTGGCAAAAAATTGCAATTTCTTGAGCTGCTTCGCCACGTCACGGCAAATCTCATTTGAAGCAGTCCTACACTAAAATATTTTTATAAAATGTGCCATGCGGCCTCACATATAAATAGCAGAACTGCTCTCAGCAGCACTCACCTGGTCTATTGCAGTCCCGTACCCATGACTGAGTCATGGCTGTGGGCGGGACAGGTCCAAGCAAATGCTGCATGAAGTATATATATAGCCTGTGGACAAAGCCTGATGACCCAATGTGAACAGTCACCAAACGCCAAAATCTATACAGATGGAATACATCCCAAATTGGGGTGCATAGCAAGGTGGAGGTCAACCACCGACCAATTCAACAAAGAAACAACAAAGAGCCAGCACCAATGTGCACTAAGGCATCAAATATTCCAAACTGCATTATAAAAATTTTTTTTGAGATTTTTGGCAAAAAATTGCAATTTCTTGAGCTGCTTCGCCACGTCACGGCAAATCTCATTTGAAGCAGTCCTACACTAAAATATTTTTATAAAATGTGCCATGCGGCCTCACATATAAATAGCAGAACTGCTCTCAGCAGCACTCACCTGGTCTATTGCAGTCCCGTACCCATGACTGAGTCATGGCTGTGGGCGGGACAGGTCCAAGCAAATGCTGCATGAAGTATATATATAGCCTGTGGACAAAGCCTGATGACCCAATGTGAACAGTCACCAAACGCCAAAATCTATACAGATGGAATACATCCCAAATTGGGGTGCATAGCAAGGTGGAGGTCAACCACCGACCAATTCAACAAAGAAACAACAAAGAGCCAGCACCAATGTGCACTAAGGCATCAAATATTCCAAACTGCATTATAAAATTTTTTTTTGAGATTTTTGGCAAAAAATTGCAATTTCTTGAGCTGCTTCGCCACGTCACGGCAAATCTCATTTGAAGCAGTCCTACACTAAAATATTTTTATAAAATGTGCCATGCGGCCTCACATATAAATAGCAGAACTGCTCTCAGCAGCACTCACCTGGTCTATTGCAGTCCCGTACCCATGACTGAGTCATGGCTGTGGGCGGGACAGGTCCAAGCAAATGCTGCATGAAGTATATATATAGCCTGTGGACAAAGCCTGATGACCCAATGTGAACAGTCACCAAACGCCAAAATCTATACAGATGGAATACATCCCAAATTGGGGTGCATAGCAAGGTGGAGGTCAACCACCGACCAATTCAACAAAGAAACAACAAAGAGCCAGCACCAATGTGCACTAAGGCATCAAATATTCCAAACTGCATTATAAAAATTTTTTTTGAGATTTTTGGCAAAAAATTGCAATTTCTTGAGCTGCTTCGCCACGTCACGGCAAATCTCATTTGAAGCAGTCCTACACTAAAATATTTTTATAAAATGTGCCATGCGGCCTCACATATAAATAGCAGAACTGCTCTCAGCAGCACTCACCTGGTCTATTGCAGTCCCGTACCCATGACTGAGTCATGGCTGTGGGCGGGACAGGTCCAAGCAAATGCTGCATGAAGTATATATATAGCCTGTGGACAAAGCCTGATGACCCAATGTGAACAGTCACCAAACGCCAAAATCTATACAGATGGAATACATCCCAAATTGGGGTGCATAGCAAGGTGGAGGTGCTTCAAATGAGATTTGCCGTGACGTGGCGAAGCAGCTCAAGAGATTGCAATTTTTTGCCAAAAATCACAAAAAAAAAAAAAAAAAAAATTTTTATAATGCAGTTTGGAATGTTTGATGCCTTAGTGCACATTGGTGCTGGCTCTTTGTTGTTTCTTTGTTGAATTGGTCGGTGGTTGACCTCCACCTTGCTATGCACCCCAATTTGGGATGTATTCCATCTGTATAGATTTTGGCGTTTGGTGACTGTTCACATTGGGTCATCAGGCTTTGTCCACAGGCTATATATATACTTCATGCAGCATTTGCTTGGACCTGTCCCGCCCACAGCCATGACTCAGTCATGGGTACGGGACTGCAATAGACCAGGTGAGTGCTGCTGAGAGCAGTTCTGCTATTTATATGTGAGGCCGCATGGCACATTTTATAAAAATATTTTAGTGTAGGACTGCTTCAAATGAGATTTGCCGTGACGTGGCGAAGCAGCTCAAGAGATTGCAATTTTTTGCCAAAAATCTCAAAAAAAAAAAAAAACAAAAAAAAAAAAAAAAAAAAAATTTTTATAATGCAGTTTGGAATGTTTGATGCCTTAGTGCACATTGGTGCTGGCTCTTTGTTGTTTCTTTGTTGAATTGGTCGGTGGTTGACCTCCACCTTGCTATGCACCCCAATTTGGGATGTATTCCATCTGTATAGATTTTGGCATTTGGTGACTGTTCACATTGGGTCATCAGGCTTTGTCCACAGGCTATATATATACTTCATGCAGCATTTGCTTGGACCTGTCCCGCCCACAGCCATGACTCAGTCATGGGTACGGGACTGCAATAGACCAGGTGAGTGCTGCTGAGAGCAGTTCTGCTATTTATATGTGAGGCCGCATGGCACATTTTATAAAAATATTTTAGTGTAGGACTGCTTCAAATGAGATTTGCCGTGACGTGGCGAAGCAGCTCAAGAGATTGCAATTTTTTGCCAAAAATCTCAAAAAAAAAAAAAAAAAAAAAAAAAAAATTTTATAATGCAGTTTGGAATGTTTGATGCCTTAGTGCACATTGGTGCTGGCTCTTTGTTGTTTCTTTACTGAGCATGCTCGCCCAGAACCTTGCCAGTTGTATTTTCTGGTTCTGCAGTTGGGCTGTTGGCTCATGTCTCTGTTTTCTATCTTGGTTTTCTGACCCCGGACTGTTATTTGACTCCTCTCTGCCCGCACCTTGATCCTGTCGTGACCACGTACGTGCCTTTTGACCTCGGACCGTTACCTGACCACGTCTCTGTTTTCTCCCTGAACTTAATACGTGCTCTCCTGACCCTCGGATTGTGACCTGACTACGCCTCTGTGTACTCCTTGAGCTCCTATTGTCCTCCTGTCATTAGTCCCCAGCTTTCCTGACTACCCTGCCGTCTATACTATCTGTAAGTAGTGACTGCATCACGCAGACTGATCCAGTGCCGCCACTGGCCGGCTCTTCCCAGCACCGCTGCAGGTGATTGACAGGTCTCTCACTCTTAACCCATTATTTTCTGGGTGCAACAAGCATTTACATTTGGAATATATTATAGTGAAAGCGTTCAGTGAACTCCATCAGCCTCACAAATTAGGGCCCTATTGTTCCAAAATAGGAAAAGCCGGACAGAACCCAATCAATGGCCAATGCAGAGCTGACTCCGCAGCCGGCTCCTCCGGAACGAGTGATGGGACTGGGTGAAGACGGGGAAGGTGCACGGCCGGTGACGAGCCGCTCAGATGAACTCGTAGAAGGATTCCTCAGTCTCGGTGGATTTACGCTGGAAATTACAGTAGCGCTCGCTCTCCAGGGCCCTGGCTTCTTTTTTTTTATGATTTGTAATAAACATCCTCTCAGCTGGAAGGAAAGTCTTGTAAAGGTCAGTCAGCCGAAAAACCAACATCAACGCTGCACTTTGCAAAAAGTTGTCTCTGTTATCGACTTCTGCTGACCCCGCGCCCCTCTGTCCCCGCAGGGAAATACAGGGTTTGTTTACTAAAACTGAAGGTGGACATTTACCTTACACAATAGTTAGGTCAACAGCTTCCTACCCCCCATAAACATGCATAAGTGGGGGAGCAGGGGACATCTCTGGCAGCAGCTTATCTCCCCTGAGAACAAAGGATGGCACATGCGGATATCCAACATGCCCAATCCCTCTTTTGTCAGATATCTGCTGTTGAGGGAACAGACAGTGCAATAAATGTTTGGCCAATCCGTCCACCATCAGCAGGTTTGACCACACTTCATCCAATATGTCCAGGCTCTTAAATTAGGGTTTATGGTATGTACCAAGATGATAGTGAATATGCTGGTCCTATGGTAAACTATTGGGGTCCGCAGCTTTCTTTATAATCTTAAGAGAGTTGTCCAAGATTACAAAACCACTGCCGCTTTCCTCTAGAGCCCACAGCACTCCTGCCTATGGGTTATATCTGATCTTGCTGCTCAGCTTCATGGCACTGAATGCGGCTAAGGTGCAGTACCGCACACAACCAGCAGGGAGTGGTGGCTCCATTATTCATTATTTATGTTAATAAAGAAACCATGCCTTTATATACGGACCTATCCTGCAGTATATTACTCTCTTCAGCTCCTCTATATACAGGCCCATCCTGCAGTATATCACTCCCCTCAGCGCCTTTATATACAGCCCCATCCTCCAGTATATCACTCCCCTCAGCGCCTTTATATACAGCCCCATCCTGCAGTATATCACTCCCCTCAGCTCCTCTATATACATCCCCATCCTGCAGTATATCACTCCCCTCAGCACCTCTATATATGGTCTCATCCAGCAGTATATAACTGTCTTCAGCCCCTTTATATACATCCTCATCCTGCAGTATATCACTCTCTTCAGCTCTTCTATATACAGCCCCATCCTGCAGTATATCACCCCCTCAACCCCTCTATATAGAGCCCCATCTTGCAGTATATCATTGTCTTCAGCCCCTTTAGATACAGCCTCATCCTGCAGAATATCAGTCTCTTCAGCCCCTTTATATTCAGCCCCATTTTGCAGCGTATCACTCTCTTCAGCCCCTCTATATACAGCCCCATCCTGCAGTATATCACTCTCTTAAGCCCCTCTATATACATCTCAATATATTGCTGTCTTCAGCCCCTCTATAAAGAGCCCCATCCTGCAGTATATCACTCCCTTCAGCCATAATTTTTATTGAATTTTTATTGACATTTTTTTCCTCTATTTTTGTTTCCTAATTATACGATAATTAAGCTTTAATTAAAAGAATATGATAAAATAATAAAAAAATATTTTAAAGATTAAAATGTAGATAGGACATAATTTGTTGATTGCTGGGGATCTCACTGCTGGAGTCAGGCTCGGTGGAGGGCTCACATGCGATTGCTTTGCATTATTCTGATATTTCTCTTTCATCCCTTTGCTGTAATTTTCATTTCGCAGCATAAGACCCATTCTGTGACTGAGGCGAAGAGAAATGGAATCATTTAGCCTCTAGATTTCTGGTAAGATAGGATTCTCCTTTGCTGCTGACAAGATAATATCCACCTTGTGTAGTAATAGCACAGCTGGGGAAATACAAAAATAACACCCATAGAAAAGAGAAAAAAAACACATAAAAGAAAACAATAAACAATACAATAATGCAAAGTCAAGTAGATATACAGGGAAATTAAAGGCAAGGTCCATCCCAGCGCCTTTTTATTTTTTACATCTTAACAGGTTCAAAATTCTG
Source organism: Anomaloglossus baeobatrachus (assembly GCF_048569485.1). NCBI lineage: Eukaryota > Metazoa > Chordata > Amphibia > Anura > Aromobatidae > Anomaloglossus > Anomaloglossus baeobatrachus. The sequence continues at coordinate 24,542,155 of NC_134355.1, forward strand.
TGCTAATCAGTGATACAGAGAATCCATCCAGGCTCCATCAGATCCAAGCATTTCACTGCCGAAATCTGCTCCCAGGTCTCTTCTCCATGTTCCCAGTGTTGGTGTATACTGGTCAGGTCTCTTCTCCATGTTCCCAGTGTTGGTGTATACTGGTCAGGTCTCTTCTCCATGTTCCCAGTGTTGGTGTATACTGGTCAGGTCTCTTCTCCGTGTTCCCAGTGTTGGTGTATACTGGTCAGGTCTCTTCTCCGTGTTCCCAGTGTTGGTGTATACTGGTCGGGTCTCTTCTCCATGTTCCCAGTGTTGATGTGTACTGGTCAGGTCTCTTCTTCATGTTCCCAGTGTTGGTGTATACTGGTCAGGTCTCTTCTCGACGTTCCCAGTGTTGGTGTATACTTGTCAGGTCTCTTCTCCATGTTTCCAGTGTTGGTGTATACTGCTCAGGTCTCTTCTCCATGTTCCCAGTGTTGATGTATACTGGTCAGGTCTCTTCTCCATGTTCCCGGTGTTGGTGTATACTGGTCAGGTCTCTTCTCCATGTTCCCAGTGTTGGTGTATACTGGTCAGGTCTCTTCTTCATGTTCCCAGTGTTGGTGTATACTGGTCAGGTCTCTTCTCCACGTTCCCAGTGTTGGTGTATACTTGTCAGGTCTCTTCTCCATGTTTCCAGTGTTGGTGTATACTGCTCAGGTCTCTTCTCCATGTTTCCAGTGTTGGTGTATACTGGTCAGGTGTCTTCTCCACGTTCCCAGTGTTGGTGTATACTGGTCAGATCTCTTCTCCATGTTCCCAGTGTTGGTGTACACTGGTCAGGTCTCTTCTCCATGTTCCCAGTGTTGGTGTATACTGGTCAGGTCTCTTCTCCATGTTCCCAGTGTTGGTGTATACTGGTCAGGTCTCTTCTCCATGTTCCCAGTGTTGATGTGTACTGGTCAGGTCTCTTCTTCATGTTCCCAGTGTTGGTGTATACTGGTCAGGTCTCTTCTCGACGTTCCCAGTGTTGGTGTATACTTGTCAGGTCTCTTCTCCATGTTTCCAGTGTTGGTGTATACTGCTCAGGTCTCTTCTCCATGTTCCCAGTGTTGATGTGTACTGGTCAGGTCTCTTCTTCATGTTCCCAGTGTTGGTGTATACTGGTCAGGTCTCTTCTCCACGTTCCCAGTGTTGGTGTATACTTGTCAGGTCTCTTCTCCATGTTTCCAGTGTTGGTGTATACTGCTCAGGTCTCTTCTCCATGTTCCCAGTGTTGATGTGTACTGGTCAGGTCTCTTCTTCATGTTCCCAGTGTTGGTGTATACTGGTCAGGTCTCTTCTCCACGTTCCCAGTGTTGGTGTATACTTGTCAGGTCTCTTCTCCATGTTTCCAGTGTTGGTGTATACTGCTCAGGTCTCTTCTCCATGTTTCCAGTGTTGGTGTATACTGGTCAGGTCTCTTCTCCACGTTCCCAGTGTTGGTGTATACTGCTCAGGTCTCTTCTCCATGTTTCCAGTGTTGGTGTATACTGGTCAGGTGTCTTCTCCACGTTCCCAGTGTTGGTGTATACTGCTCAGGTCTCTTCTCCATGTTTCCAGTGTTGGTGTATACTGGTCAGGTCTCTTCTTCACGTTCCCAGTGTTGGTGTATACTGGTCAGGTCTCTTCTCCACGTTCCCAGTGTTGGTGTATACTGGTCAGGTCTCTTCTCCACGTTCCCAGTGTTGGTGTATACTGGTCAGGCCTCTTCTACACGTTCCCAGTGTTGGTGTATACTGGTCAGGTCTCTTCTCCACGTTCCCAGTGTTGGTGTATACTGGTCAGGTCTCTTCTCCATGTTCCCAGTGTTGGTGTATACTGGTCAGGTCTCCTCTCCATGTTTCCAGTGTTGGTATATACTGGTCAGGGCTCTTCTCCATGTTCCCAGTGTTGGTGTATACTGGTCAGGTCTCTTCTCCACGTTCCCAGTGTTGGGGTATACTGGTCAGGTCTCTTCTGCATGTTCCCAGTGTCGGTGTATACTGGTCAGGTCTCTTCTCCACGTTCCCAGTGTTGTATACTGGTCAGGTCTCTTCTCCACGTTCCCAGTGTTGGTGTATACTGGTCAGGTCTCTTCTCCACGTTCCCAGTGTTGGTGTATACTGGTCAGGTCTCTTCTCCACGTTCCCAGTGTTGGTGTATACTGGTCAGGTCTCTTCTCCACGTTCCCAGTGTTGGTGTATACTGGTCAGGTCTCTTCTCCACGTTCCCAGTGTTGGTGTATACTGGTCAGGTCTCTTCTCCATGTTCCCAGTGTTGGTGTATACTGGTCAGGTCTCTTCTCCACGTTCCCAGTGTTGGTGTATACTGGTCAGGTCTCTTCTCCACGTTCCCAGTGTTGGTGTATACTGGTCAGGTCTCTTCTCCACCTTCCCAGTATTGGTGTATACTGGTCAGGTCTCTTCTCCACCTTCCCAGTATTGGTGTATACTGGTCAGGTCTCTTCTCCACCTTCCCAGTGTTGGTGTATACTGGTCAGGTCTCTTCTCCACATTCCCAGTGTTGGTGTATACTGGTCAGGTCTCTTCTCCATGTTTCCAGTGTTGGTGTATACTGGTCAGGTCTCTTCTCCACGTTCCCAGTGTTGGTGTATACTGGTCAGGTCTCTTCTCCACGTTCCCAGTGTTGGTGTATACTGGTCAGGCCTCTTCTACACGTTCCCAGTGTTGGTGTATACTGGTCAGGTCTCTTCTCCACGTTCCCAGTGTTGGTGTTTAATGGTCAGGTCTCTTCTCCATGTTCCCAGTGTTGGTGTATACTGGTCAGGTCTCTTCTCCGTGTTCCCAGTGTTGGTGTATACTGGTCAGGTCTCTTCTCCATGTTCCCAGTGTTGGTGTATACTGGTCAGGTCTCTTCTCCACGTTCCCAGTGTTGGTGTATACTGGTCAGGTCTCCTCTCCACGTTCCCAGTGTTGGTGTATACTGGTCAGGTCTCTTCTCCACATTCCCAGTGTTGGTGTATACTGGTCAGGTCTCTTCTCCACGTTCCCAGTGTTGGTGTATACTGGTCATGTCTCTTCTCCATGTTCCCAGTGTTGGTGTATACTGGTCAGGTCTCTTCTCCATGTTCCCAGTGTTGGTGTATACTGGTCAGGTCTCCTCTCCATGTTCCCAGTGTTGGTGTATACTGGTCAGGTCTATTCTCCATGTTCTGAGTGTTGGTGTATGCTGGTCAGGTCTCTTCTCCATGTTCCGAGTGTTGGTGTATGCTGGTCAGGTCTCTTCTCCATGTTCCCAGTGTTGGTGTATACTGGTCAGGTCTCTTCTCCACATTCCCAGTGTTGGTGTATACTGGTCAGGTCTCTTCTCCATGTTCCCAGTGTTGGTGTATACTGGTCAGGTCTCTTCTCCATGTTCCCAGTGTTTGTGTATACTGGTCAGGTCTCTTCTCCATGTTCCCAGTGTTGGTGTATACTGGTCAGGTCTCTTCACCATGTTCCCAGTGTTGGTGTATACTGGTCAGGTCTCTTCTCCACATTCCCAGTGTTGGTGTATACTGGTCAGGTCTCTTCTCCATGTTCCCAGTGTTGGTGTATACTGGTCAGGTCTCTTCTCCATGTTCCCAGTGTTGGTGTATACTGTTCAGGTCTCTTCACCATGTTCCCAGTGTTGGTGTATACTGGTCAGGTCTCTTCTCCACGTTCCCAGTGTTGGTGTATACTGGTCAGGTCTCTTCTCCACGTTCCCAGTGTTGGTGTATACTGGTCAGGTCTCTTCTCCACGTTCCCAGTGTTGGTGTATACTGGTCAGGTCTCTTCACCACGTTTCCAGTGTTGGTGTATGCTGGTCAGGTCTCTTCTCCACGTTCCCAGTGTTGGTATATACTGGTCAGGTCTCTTCTCCATGTTCCCAGTGTTGGTGTATACTGGTCAGGTCTCTTCTCCTTGTTCCCAGCGTTTGTGTATACTGGTTGTCTCTTGGGGATGTATACAGCTTCTTCTTCACTCACAAGTGTTGGATTGAGTTGAGGTCTGGGGATTGTGGGGACAATCCAGCTCCTCTATTTCATTGTCATGGAGCCATTTCTTCACCAATCTCGGCATATGCTTCGGGTCGTTGTCCTGTTGGAACACTATGTCGTCTTCTTCATTCTCCTAGTACTCGATTGTATGAAGTAACTCGTCTTGTAGGATCCTCACATATAGCTAAGCATTGAGACCACCATCCATCCTGGTTGAGTATCCAATGCCATTAGCTATAAACACCCCCATATCATCAGGCTTCCTCCACTGAACTTGACAGTTCTTTCAGTTTCTCGGTTTGATGGCTCTTTTTCCCTTGTTTTTTCCAGACCCATTTCCCCCATCAGAGCCGTCTATTGACTTTCATCTCACTGCTCCAAAACTCTCGTTTTCAATCTTCCAGTTTTCGTCCTAGTTTGTAACCTTAAGCCGATGCTTCTTATGATGATGTTGAAGTTGAGACGTCTTCACCTTTTTTCGGGCCACCATTCCAGACTTGTGTAACGTGTGTCGCCGGGTGTTTGCATGGACGTCTGTGATCTCACTAATATGAAGCAGACGAGCCGCCTCCACTGCCGGGTGTCACCAGAACTGATAGACCTTGTGACGAGCCGCCTCCACTGCCGGGTGTCACCAGAACTGATAGACCTTGTGATGAGCCGCCTCCACTGCCGGGTGTCACCAGAACTGATAGACCTTGTGACGAGCCGCCTCCACTGCCGGGTGTCACCAGAACTGATAGACCTTGTGATGAGCCGCCTCCACTGCCGGGTGTCACCAGAACTGATAGACCTTGTGATGAGCGGCTTGTTGACTCCGATATTTTGTCTGGACGTCACCTCTTGGCTTTTGAATGGATGGCCGGACCTAATTTTGTATTCTTCACACTGTCATGGCCTCACATGATGCAGTTTGGCAATTTTCTTGGCTGAGAGATGCTACCGATGAGCTGGATGACGCTGTTCCTCTTTGCTCTGGGTCTCAGTAATGAAGCTTTGATTGTGGATCTCGTGGGTAATGTGGGAGCTGATTGCTATTTTCACATTTATCATCTCAATGATACTTCAGGCCGAGATGATCTGTGTGCCGTGGGTTAGGGGGGAGCGAAGGTATAAGGGTTATTCACACTGGATAAATGACCACTGATGGTTTCGTGCGGCTGGAGATCCTCCACCACTCATCATCTCAGTTCTTATTCTGCAAAATCATGAGTGTCATTAAGAGCCTCATTATTGATGCCGACAGTCTCATGTCCCCGATATCATAATATATTACTCTAATTTTCATTATAATTGTAGAGAAGGTTCAGGCAACTCGTCTAATAATCCAATCACACTAAAAGCTGCTCAAAATTGTGGAGTAGTCGTATCAGCTAGAACAGTATTAGTAGTGGTAGAGTCCCTGCAATTTACATATTTCTAGATGCAGCACATATACAATATGTATATATACAAAGTGAGTCAGTCTTAATGATAATAATTCTATTTGCATGAGAGTATGAGGGGTTAAGCTATACTGTCATGGCTGAAAGTGTTGGCACCCTTGAAATTGTTCCAGAAAATTAAGTATTTCTCCCAGAAAATAAAATTGGGGGTAACAACTTCGTTTCAAGCATGTGATGCTCGTACAACATCACCTGTAGCAAGTAACAGTTGGGGGCAATATGGAAATCACACCTGAAACCAGATAAAAAAGGGAGAAGTTGACTCCATCTTTGCATTATCTGTCTGTGTGTGCCGCACTAAGCATGTAGAACAGAAAGAGAAGAGAACGGTCTGAGGACTGGAGAACCAAAACTGTATATCAACAATCTCAAGGTTACAAGTCCATCTCCAGGGATGTTGATGTTCCTTTGTTCATGGCACACAACATACTCAAGGCACTGCAGAAAATCTCCCTGGAAGTGGACAGCAGAGAAAAACTGATGAAAGGTTGTAACGCAGGATGGTGGATAAGCCCTAATGAAGTTCCAAAGAAATTCAAGCTGTCCTGCAGCTCAGGGGGCATCAGTGTCAGCGCAAACTATCTGTCCACATCTGAAAGAAATGAATCGCTATGAAGGAGACCCAGGAAGACCTCACTGCTAGTACAGAGACATGAAAAAGCTAGATTACAGTTTGCCAAAATCTACGTGAGCAAGCCAAAATTCTTCTGGGAAAACGTCTTGTGGACAAATGAGACCAAGATTGAGCTTTTTGGTAGAGCGCATCATTCTACTGTTTACCGACAAGAGAATGAGGCTTACAAAGAAAAGAACACAGGACCTACAGGCACATATGATGGAGGTCAGAGATGTTTTGGAGTTGTTTTGCTGCCCCTGGCACTGAGAGCCTTGACTGTGTTAAAGGCATCATGATATCTGAAGCATACCAAAATATTTTGGGTTGCAATGTAGTGCCCAGTGTAATGCCCATGCCAGTGTCCCTGCCCTGTCCTGCCCCCTCCCCCGGCGGGGACGCCATTGACTCGCCCACCCCAGGGCTATGGGACACTCGGTGCCGGGCCGGACTAGTCCGGTGGTAGTCAGTGGTGGCTGGGCCCGGCTCCGTGGCCCTGGTGGGTGTCAGTAGAATAAGTGGCTTAAGTTAAAGTTTGTGTTCGTGACGCCACCTGTGGTATGCGGCTAATAAGCCGCCGCTGCTGTGTGAGGCCACCGGGATGATGTGATGGCAGCTATGGTGGTACTGCTCCCCACAGGTGGAGCAATGCCCGGGGCACAGTTGGTGCTTGTAAGTGTCTATGCAGATGAAATAACAGAGACGAGTCCAAAGGTGCAGTTCCAGTTCTTTTACTCACAGTTTCCGTCACAGTTGCAGGGACCCTCAGACTGCTGGGACCACTGTCAGGGACCTCCGTCAGTTCTGGATGATTCAGAGCGTGAAATCCGGTTCCCTCTCTTTAGTGTCTCTTTTTCTGCTGTCCTCACTAGCCTTGCCTTAGGTAGATGGACTTGGCTTGGCCTCCATTACAGCCTCCAGGCTGGGGGGTCACCTGTCGGCTGATTACCCCTTTTCTGAAGGTCTGCACTGGGTTCTGGCCCTGGGAGCTTGCAATTCCCTGGGCCTCGGTTTTTACTGTCTGGAGACTGTCTTTTCACTCCTCCAGTTTCTAGGGACCGTCCCCTGTCGCAGCTGATCACTCCACCGATGTCACTGTGGAACGGGCCACCGCAGCCTGCAGCTACCCGTAGCGCCTCTGGGCCCTCGGCAGCGGTACCCAACAAGGACTGCTCGTGGTACCTACAGGACTACCCGCGGCCCTGTGACCCTTTCTTTCCTTCTCTTCTTTCTCCTCCTTGCCTGCCTCAGCAGGCCTCCTCCTCCCTCCTTTCTCCCGTTCTTCTCCTCCAACTACATGCTGCTTCTCTCACTCCCTGAGGTAAACTGAAACTAACTTGACCTTCCTTTCTCTATCTGCTCTCTGGTGGCTCCTCCCACCTCCCCAGTTGCTAAGCTACCACCCTATGGGAGCAGGGATGGGTCTTACAGCCCCTCTCAGCATGCAGCATGGGAGGGTTGCCTGCCACTTTCCCTGGTCCTGTGTGTCCCTAGCAATGGGTGTAGTGTGGATTTACCAGGGGACCGGAGTTCACTCTCTTCCTCTCCCAGAATGGGGCATCACACCGCTGATGGGGTGCAATGACCTGTGGCGACGGAAGCCTCAGGGGCGCCACACTCCCCCACAGCAAATCCCAGCACGTCCTCGGGCTGAAAAACAACAAAAACATGTGGAGAAACTGCAAAATTTTTGTTATGCAAAACATAAAACAATAAAACATTTCTTCCCTTTATGGGAGGCACATATCATGAACGTTGCGAACTTCTTATAAAGAAAACCCTAAGTGTGCACTTCCAGTCCATTGCACGGTTTGGCAAATCCCCCATAATTCTGGTAGGGGGCACAACGGGTGCAACTAATTACATTTTTGGCTACTACAAGTCCAGTAGCCCGGCAGTTCGTTTCTTTCAATCAAACAAAATGACATAATCAACCAGCCATTAAGTCCAATGGCCTGGTTACATAGGACACATAAACAACATACCAGCCACTAAGTCCAGTGGCCTGGTAGGACATAACACATACACTTCCACCGGGGCCCACATTCCAGTTCAGTGGCCCGGTAACACATAACATGGGGGGTGATGTCTTCAAAAAGCATGAGGGGCAGTACAGCAGGAAGGGGTGTCATCTTCGAAAAGAATAAGGGGCTAACAGGGGCTATTTACAGTTCAGCAGCTCTTCATATTTACTCTTCATTGCAGGGGTCCTTCTTTGGCAGGGCCCTGGGCAGCATGTAGGCCATGGAGATCCTGGTCTGCGTTTCTTGCGTGGCTGTCGCAGGACCTCTGCTCAGTTCTGTGACCTGGGTCTGCCTTGAGGTAGTGCTGCGGCTGCTGCTGACAGGAGAGACGCTGCACACTGGCATGGTGTGGCGCCACTCCGGTTCTTCTGAGGCTGGCTTCTTGTCTTGGCGGGCCGCGCCTGGCATGGCGGCGGCCTGGGTTGGAGTCGCTGCTGCGGTGAGATCTTGGCGGGCCGCACCTGGCGTAGCTGCGGCCCGGATCGGCGTCGCCGTGTCGGGCATCTCTCCAGGGACCGCAGGCATGGCAGCGGGGGTTGGGGCTCTCGCGCCGGCAGGGGCATTAAATGACTCACCCCTCAGTTGCATCTCCGGTGTTCTGGTGGTCGCTGTCTTGCTGCAGGGTGCTGGTATCGGAGCTGCGGTCGTGGCACGCGCGCCTGCAGGAGGACCGGGCAGGAACCCCACCTGGCAATCCGGGTTCCGCCGGCTGGGGGTGTCACTCTCTTTACCCGGCTCTGCAGCGGCTGCTGGATCTTCTCCGCTCTCCAGGACGCAGGACACAACCCGGTTCTGAGGTGCGTGTCCCGGCTCGGCCACTCCTCCTCTGGCCGCTCGTTGCTCGGCGTCCATCCTTTTAGCTTCTTCACGCGCCATCTTTTCTTCCTCCGCCTTCTATGGCGGGCACCGCTTCGCGCGCTTTTCTTGGACAAGGGGGCGGGGCTTCTCTTCGCGCCCTTTCTTCTTGCACGCCCCCCTTCTTCCCGCTCTCAGCAGCGCTAATGGCGGCGGTTTCTCAGTAAAGTACACAGTCTGTCACACGGTTCTTCAGGCGCACAGTACCCGGTGTGACCGGGCACGAAATCCTGTTCGTGACGCCAAAGTTGACTCGCCCACCCCAGGGCTATGGGACACTCGGTGCCGGGCCGGACTAGTCCGGTGGTAGTCAGTGGTGGCTGGGCCCGGCTCCGTGGCCCTGGTGGGTGTCAGTAGAATAAGTGGCTTAAGTTAAAGTTTGTGTTCGTGACGCCACCTGTGGTATGCGGCTAATAAGCCGCCGCTGCTGTGTGAGGCCACCGGGATGATGTGATGGCAGCTATGGTGGTACTGCTCCCCACAGGTGGAGCAATGCCCGGGGCACAGTTGGTGCTTGTAAGTGTCTATGCAGATGAAATAACAGAGACGAGTCCAAAGGTGCAGTTCCAGTTCTTTTACTCACAGTTTCCGTCACAGTTGCAGGGACCCTCAGACTGCTGGGACCACTGTCAGGGACCTCCGTCAGTTCTGGATGATTCAGAGCGTGAAATCCGGTTCCCTCTCTTTAGTGTCTCTTTTTCTGCTGTCCTCACTAGCCTTGCCTTAGGTAGATGGACTTGGCTTGGCCTCCATTACAGCCTCCAGGCTGGGGGGTCACCTGTCGGCTGATTACCCCTTTTCTGAAGGTCTGCACTGGGTTCTGGCCCTGGGAGCTTGCAATTCCCTGGGCCTCGGTTTTTACTGTCTGGAGACTGTCTTTTCACTCCTCCAGTTTCTAGGGACCGTCCCCTGTCGCAGCTGATCACTCCACCGATGTCACTGTGGAACGGGCCACCGCAGCCTGCAGCTACCCGTAGCGCCTCTGGGCCCTCGGCAGCGGTACCCAACAAGGACTGCTCGTGGTACCTACAGGACTACCCGCGGCCCTGTGACCCTTTCTTTCCTTCTCTTCTTTCTCCTCCTTGCCTGCCTCAGCAGGCCTCCTCCTCCCTCCTTTCTCCCGTTCTTCTCCTCCAACTACATGCTGCTTCTCTCACTCCCTGAGGTAAACTGAAACTAACTTGACCTTCCTTTCTCTATCTGCTCTCTGGTGGCTCCTCCCACCTCCCCAGTTGCTAAGCTACCACCCTATGGGAGCAGGGATGGGTCTTACAGCCCCTCTCAGCATGCAGCATGGGAGGGTTGCCTGCCACTTTCCCTGGTCCTGTGTGTCCCTAGCAATGGGTGTAGTGTGGATTTACCAGGGGACCGGAGTTCACTCTCTTCCTCTCCCAGAATGGGGCATCACACCGCTGATGGGGTGCAATGACCTGTGGCGACGGAAGCCTCAGGGGCGCCACACCATCACTCTCACCTTCCCGGCCACTCAGCGGTGGCTGATCCTTCCCTGGTTCATGTTGCTGTCTCCTAGGATCTGTACACATCACATAGGCCTCCTGAGAATGCCTCTTTTCTTAAAGACCCAGTGTGCCCTGACCCAAAAGTGCCTCTCAAGTCGGCTGAGAGGCTTCAGGTATTTAAGGCGCCTTTACCTTAAGAGAGGTGCCTGGACAACTAGTTAGATATGTTGCTAGTTCTCAGGTCTTCAGTGCTGCTGTCACTGCTGCTGTTACTATGCTATGTTCTGCTGCTGATTCGTGTTTGTGTTTCAGTGTACTTCTAATCTACTGCTGCTGCTACCACATCCATCCATACCACCCAAATCCACAACACCGGCTGTTGCTGTTCCTATCCTCAGATACTGTATTGTATTTGTGGCACCAGCTACCAAGGTACCACAGTTCCCCTAAAGCTGCCTTCTGCCAGCCACTTACCAGCGTATATACTGTATATACCTATTGTCACCCCCCGGTGGCGGTAGTGAAGACTCCCTGGCCGGTCCACTTTGCTCCTCCAGACAATTGAATGGTACCTTTGTTCCAGTGGACCTACTAATCCTGTTCTCGCCCCACGAGCATGACAGTTTACCCAGTCCTTGGATGCCACTGGCGCCAATGCTGCTCAACTGGCCAGAGTACGACAGAAGCTCATCCATCAGCGTGAGACACGGACTAGAATGCTGGTCTATATGACATGGGTAGATGCTCACCTGCAAGCCCCTGCTTAGGTCACAGTAACAGATTCGGTGGTCAGTTCCGCTTCTGCCCCCAGACTTCATCTCTCGGTTCCCAATTAATTGGTTTATTGGTGATTCGAAGTTATGTAGAGGATTTCTTAATCAGTGCTCACTGCATTTTACGCTTCTTCCTCACCACTTCGCATCTGATCAAGCCAAAGTGGCCTTCCTTATGTACCCTCTTGAAGGGGAGGCTTTAGCCTGGATGGAGAGAGATGATCCCGTTACCTCTACCCTTACCGGTTTTCTTAGAGACATTCCACCAGGTGTTCGATGAGCCGGGCCGGGTCTCTTAAGCCGCATTCTTGCTGCTCAAATCTACCAAGGCAGTCTTACCATAGGCTAATATGCCATCCGGTTCCACACCCTGTCCTCTGAACAGGGCTGGAATAACTGAGCGCAGGTAGATATCTTTTGGGAAGGTTTGTCTGGAAGAAGAAAGAACGAGCTGGTGGCTAGTGATGTGCCATCTTTCATGGACGACCTAGTATATCTAGCTATCCAGATCGGCCTTCGGTTCCAGGAATGATGACAGAGATGAACCAGGAGAAGAGATTGTGGCGCCTGGATCCTTTAATCCAGAGGCCCATCATGCCCACGCACCTGATCTGCTTCGGTCCAGGAAACAACCCTGCCTAGGGTCAATAGGAGAGGCTACCCTAGGTGAGAGCAAGTCCTCCTCACCTCTATATATGACTGTGTCCATAACCAGTGGTTCTCCCAAACAGCCTTACTAGACTCTGAAGCTGATGGGAATTTCATACAGCAGGCCATAGTGGATCAGTATCGGATTCCTGTTCATCAGCTGCAAATTACCTATACAGCACTTTCTTATGTAGTTCAGGGATTTATACATATTATACCTGGTGGTCTAGGGCAGTTTAGAGGTTTATACATATGACACCTGGCGATCTAGGGTAGTTTAGAGGTTTATACAGAGTGTCCACCCATATCCTGTCCACCGCCATTAACTTGAGAACGGCGGCAGCTATAGGCATAGAAGCGGTGTCTAGGTATAGTAAAGTAGCCATGCGCTACGCAATGAAATCACCTATAGCGCCACCTGGTGGAAAACAACGGAGTTAGCATTTTTATCTTGAAAATGGAACGAGATAGAGAAAAAAAGTGAATTAAGGGTGCTTTACACACTGCGACATCGCTAGCGATAGCTATCGATGTCGTGCATGATAGCACCCGCCCCCGTCGTTCTTGCGATATGTGGCGATCGCTGCCGTAGCGAACATTATCGCTACGGCAGCGTCACACTCACATACCTTGTCAGTGACGTCGCTGTGACCGCCGAACAATCCCTCCTTCAAGGGGGAGGTGCGTTCGGCGTCATAGCGATGTCACTGCGGCATCACTAAGCGGCCGGCCAATAGAAGCGGAGGGACAGAGATGAGCGGAACGTAATGTCGCGGGAGGGGAGGAGGGCCGCTGCGCTCACCACGTTCGGGTCCGGCGCTGCTGCTACTGCTGCTCGGTGGCTCGAGCGGTGGGCTGGATCCGGGGACTCGAGCGGCACTCCTCGCCCGTGAGTGAAAGGGGAATAGTTTTTGGGGTTTGGGAAGTCAGTCCATGACGCCACCCACGGTTGTGGTGAGGTTGGGACACCACCGCTGCTCTGTACGGGGATCCCGGGAGCGATGACAGGGAGCAGCCGAGATGTTTCTCTCCCCTCCGTGGGTAGGGGGTTTTGGTGGTCCCGGTGATGGTGACTGGAAAGTGGATGACGGGGTTTGGCGAGGTGCAGGATCGCGGGAGTCAGCGCTGTGCCAGACGGCACGGTAGTACTCACTCAGCCAATAACGTACACGGAGTCTCTGGTAAAAAAAAACGGCTGGATGGACGGGTCCCGCAGGCGGCTGCGGTGGTTACTCCCGGTAGGTTGGCGGTGACTGTCTCTCCCTGCACCTGTGATGTGTTTTCGGCCCCGATGGCTTCCCACCGGTAGCCCGCTCCCCAGCGGTGTGTTTGCCAGAGGAGCCCCCTTTTTGCCCGCAGGCTCTGGCCCTGGGAACTCTAGCTGTGGCGTAAGCTGTATTTCCCTTCACGGTTGAGCGGTTGCCTTCAGTCTGGTCTTTGCTGCTGGGAAACCCTGGAGGTTCCCGTCGCTGACGGATTTGACCGGTTTAACGGCGACTCCAAGCCTGGTCGGGGTCCGTAGGCCCTGCTGAATGGTGCTGGCTTCTCTTCGCTCCCCGGTTCGGTACCGGCGGGCCACCGCCCGTCCCCGGTCCTTACGGTTATGCGTCAATCGGCCTCTCCTGCAGACGGTCACCAACCTTGCTCTTGGGTGCCTGGGCCACGTACCCGGACACGGTCAGTCTGCTCCTCAACTACCACTTCACTCCTTCCACTTCACTCTCCTCCACTTAACTCCACTCAACTCAACTACTCTCCTTTCCCGCCTCCAGGACTGTGAACTCCTCGGTGGGTGGAGCCAACCGCCTGGCTCCACCCCACCTGGTGTGGACATCAGCCCCTGGAGGGAGGCAACAAGGATTTGCGTGTGTGACTGATGTGCCTAACCGGGGTGTGGGGTGTGTTGTTGCAGTACCTGTGACGTCCTGGCTTGTCCAGGGCACCACAGTAACATCCCGCCCATCTCCTTTCTTCCGCATTGCCGGTGGACGCAGGTAACGAGATGTTCGTCATTCCTGCGGTGTCACACATAGCGATGTGTGGTGCCGCAGGAACGCCGAACAACATCGCTACTCACCTGTCAACGTTTTTTGGTGTTGGAGCGACCTCTCCAACACCAACGATTTTTACCTCTTTGCGATCGTTTTAGGTCGCTCAGAGGTGTTACACGCTGCGATGTCGCTACCGGCGCCGGATGTGCGTCACTAACGACGTGACCCCGGCGATATATCGGTAGTGATGTCGCAGCGTGTAAAGCCCGCCTAATAAAGTTGTAGGGCATCATCAATTCAATACAAATCGACACCTTGCATACAGAAATGCAGAGCCCAGATGTGCATTGCAGCTGACGGGGGCCACTTTGAGCATCAAAGTTACATGTTACGTGACCAGCACTCAATGTTTTGGGGGGGTCATGGGTTTCCTATCATAGCATTTCTGTATGCACGGTGTCGATTCGTATTGAATTGATGATGCCCTACAATTTATCAAGTCACTTTTTTTTCTCTATCTTGTTCCATTTTTGAGATAAAAATGCTAACTCTGTTGTTTTCCACCAGGTGGCGCTATAGGTGGTTTCATTGCGTAGCGCATGGATACTTTACTATACCTAGACACCACTTCTATGCCTATAACTGCCGCCGTTCTTAAGTTAATGGCGGTGGACACACTGTACATTACACCTGGTGGTCTAGGGTAGTTTATAGGTATATATATTTATTAAGTATGATACACCAGTGACGTTCAGGGGGTTTTATATGTTACACCTATTGGTTTTGCATTGTTTAGGGATATATATATATATATATATATATATATACACACTATGTATATATATATATATATATATATATATATATATATATATATATATATATATATATTTTTATATTTATATTGTCCCTGCTGGACTAGGGTAATTTAGCAGAGGCACCTTGGCGGCTGCATTAGGTTTTCTATTTATTTCAGGGAAGATTGCTGCCGTATTTACTGTGACTTTTTTTTAAAAATCTATCATAATGAACCTCCTTAAAGGGGAATTCCAGGAATACACGTAGATCTCTATAAAAAGTAATGGTAACTCTTCCCTCTCCCCATCCCTGATTTTCTATAGGGGGGTTATATTAGGAAATTAAAGTGTAGACTGCACTGTATTATATTCCTATCTCTCTCCCGGGGATGAGGGTGTCTTGTCTCCCACTCCTTCAAGAAAGAAGAAAACTTTTCTTTTCCTTTCCTCGGCCCCCTCCGCTGTGTTGTAGTAAGACGTCACGTGATTGGGGAAATTATACCGCTGTCACTCCAGGAGTGTAAAGATTCTGGCATTTCTGGGTAGGAGGAAACTTTTTTTTAGTGTAAATCTTTGGGAAATGTCAGATTATTAACAGTTTGGTGTCTCCAGGAGCGGAGGGCGATCATTGCTGATATATTCAGATGCGATTCCCTGATTTTCTGCTGATACATTGTGGTCTGGTCTGTCATGTAGAGATCCGAACAGCGGGTGAGAACAACTACTGTAAGGGGCCACAAAGGAGAGGCACTGCTACAATATAGGGGACACAAAGGAGAGGCACTGCTACAATATAGGGGACACAAAGGAGAGGCACTGCTACAATATGGGGGCCACAAAGGAGAGGCACTGCTACAATATGGGGGCCACAAAGGAGAGGCACTGCTACAATATGGGGGCCACAAAGGAGAGGCACTGCTACAATATGGGGGCCACAAAGGAGAGGCACTGCTACAATATAGGGGACACAAAGGAGATGCACTGCTACAATATAGGGGACACAAAGGAGAGGCACTGCTACAATATGGGGGCCACAAAGGAGAGGCACTGCTACAATATGGGGGCCACAAAGGAGAGGCACTGCTACAATATGGGGGCCACAAAGGAGAGGCACTGCTACAATATGGGGGCCACAAAGGAGAGGCACTGCTACAATATGGGGGCCACAAAGGAGAGACACTGCTATAATATGGGGGCCACAAAGGAGAGGCACTGCTATAATATGGGGGCACCGAAGGAGAGGCACTACTACAATATGGGGGACACAAAGGAGAGACACTGCTACAATATGGGACGTCAGAAAGGAGAGGCACTACTACAATAGGGGAGGCACAAAGGAGAGGCACTGCTAAAATATGGGGGGCACAATGGAGAGGCACTGCTACAATATGGGGGCCACAAAGGAGAGGCACTGCTACAATATGGGGACCACAAAGGAGAGACACTGCTATAATATGGGGGCCACAAAGGAGAGACACTGCTGCAATATGGGGGCACCGAAGGAGAGGCACTACTACAATATGGGGGACACAAAGGAGAGGCACTGCTATAATATGGGGGACACAAAGGAGAGGCACTGCTATAATATGGGGACCATAAAGGAGAGACACTGCTACAATATGGGGACCACAAAGGAGATGCACTGCTACAATATGGGGACCATAAAGGAGAGACACTGCTACAATATGGGGACCATAAAGGAGAGACACTGCTACAATATGGGGGCCACAAAGGAGATGCACTGCTACAATATGGGGGCCACAAAGGAGAGGCACTGCTATAATATGAGGGCCACAAAGGAGATTCACTGCTACAATATGGGAGACACAAAGGAAAGGCACTGTTACAATATGGGAGACACAAAGGAAAGGCACTGCTATAATATGGGAAACACAAAGGAAAGGCACTGCTACAATATGGGAACACTTCTGCTGTATAGAGGCAGAAAGTCTGGACGTTACTTCTGTAGGTCGTCAGAGAAGTGAATGTTAGTACTGTATGAATGAATAAAAATAGACATTAATACTGTATGGGGGAAGAAAGGGGGTACTACTATGATATGGGGACAAAAAGAGGCACTACTACTGTATGGGGCACAAAGGTAATTTTATTCAATATGGAGACCAAAATCGAGGACATTACTGCAGTATGGGGGCACAAAGGGAGTCAATACTACTGTATGGGGGCCACAAAGTGGGATATCACTGTATTTTTTGGGTGGATATTGGTACTGTGGGGAATAAAAAGAGGCTACCATGGAGTTTGTGAACAAGTGGAGAAAAAAGTGGGGAAAATACTGAAAAGTGATTAGTTATAGATGTCTATGTGTTAAATACTGCTAATGTTGAGTCATGGTTGGAAGAAGTCGCTGTAGCTGTCTGGGCCAGATGAAGAAGAAAAGAGAATATTCAGTCTGAGATAACACCCCTTGTGAATCACTGGAGTTGTTTATGCTGTATAAACGTGTATACACCTGTGTATAATGAGTATTTCACACTTTCTAGTCATTGTATTGCAGTAATATTGGTCTTAGTACAGTATTTTTTGTTAATGGTCAGTATGGTGACATTACTGGCAATGATGGGGGGGCGGAGACTTTAGCGTTGACCGAAAGACTTAAGCAGACAAGCAAGAGTTAATCTCTGCTGGTCTGCTTGTTAGTCTCCTTTGATCACATGCTGTGAGGGAGCCAGTCATGTTCGCTCCCTTTCTATTTATGCTGGCTGACTATTCCATTAATGCCAGCTATAGCTTCTCTATACTGGTCTGGTGAGGTGTTGTGATCCAGACTTACTGGTGGTTGTTGTACATTACTGCTGTGAATGGTTGTGTTTTTAATCCTTGTTGTCTTTTTGTTGCTGCCTTCCTGCTCTTGCTTTTCTCATTAGTCTCTTACTGTTTATTCCCATAAA
This sequence comes from Anomaloglossus baeobatrachus, assembly GCF_048569485.1. Lineage (NCBI taxonomy): Eukaryota > Metazoa > Chordata > Amphibia > Anura > Aromobatidae > Anomaloglossus > Anomaloglossus baeobatrachus. The sequence goes on from NC_134355.1 coordinate 24,559,646, forward strand.
TTTGCAGTGTGTCTGAGTTTTGGTTTTCCCCTATCTGTCTTAATCCATGTTTCCATCACACTCCTGCCCTTGCTTCTCTGATGGGGGTGCACAACAGATTACACCTGGTCAGGAAAATAGTAAGGCACGGGACTCCGGCAACTGCACCCTTAGGGGTAATCCGGAGCTCAGGGGTAGCTTACGGTCCCCTAACATGAGGGACAGTATAGGATTCCCCTGTCCATCACTATTCTGCAGTCACATCGTAATTGCAGGCTGTCAGATGGTTGTTAGGTGTTGCTAGGAGTTGTAGTTCCACAACAGCTATTTGGGCAACAAGAGCCTAGAATATTTCCATTCCTTGAAAGTTTTATCTTAGGTGATAGCTGTTCCTGCAGCTTTAGATGTGACGCGTGAAAGATTCACATAACTTAAATAGTTCCAAATACTTCTCAGAACTTCTATGAATGACGCGAGGAATGGAACCGGATGAACTTTAAAAACTTTTTTTTTTTCACTTCTTGCATTACAAAGTTTTTACTTTTGAAGTAGAAGAATTGATGTGGGGACACGATTTCCAGCGCACCTTCCCAACTCCGGGTGGGTGAAGACGCAGACGTAATGTGAAGTGACAGAAGTGTAGGGAAAACAGTGAACACATCACAAGGCATTAGGTAGAAGAGAACGAGGAGGAGAAACAAAAATACCGTGTGCTGTCACCAAACCTCTGACTCATGTCCCCTCTGCAGCGCACAGATGTGGGGAGTACTGCCCTTTATGTATTATTTGGTGTGGACTCTCATCATGGTGGTAATATACAGAAAAACTGGGATTGGAGGAATCAGGGAGCAAAAAATAGTGAATATAATTCTATATGGGATACATGATAGATAGATAGATAGAGGGATAGATAGATAGATAGATAGAGGGATAGATAGATAGAGGGATAGATAGATAGATAGATAGATAGAGGGATAGATAGAGGGATAGATAGATAGATAGAGGGATAGATAGATAGATAGATAGAGGGATAGAGGGATAGATAGATAGATAGATAGATAGATAGAGGGATAGATAGAGGGATAGATAGATAGATAGATAGATAGATAGAGGGATAGATAGATAGATAGATAGATAGATAGAGGGATAGATAGATAGAGGGATAGATAGATAGATAGATAGAGGGGTGTAGATAGATAGATAGATAGATAGATAGATAGAGGGATAGATAGATAGAGGGATAGATAGATAGATAGATAGATGGATAGATAGAGGGATAGATAGATAGAGGGATAGATAGATAGAGGGATAGATAGATAGATAGATAGATAGATAGAGGGATAGATAGAGGGATAGATAGATAGATAGAGGGATAGATAGATAGAGGGATAGAGGGATAGATAGATAGATAGATAGATAGATAGAGGGATAGATAGAGGGATAGATAGATAGATAGATAGAGGGATAGATAGATAGATAGATAGAGGGATAGATAGATAGAGGGATAGATAGATAGAGGGATAGATAGATAGATAGAGGGGTGTAGATAGATAGATAGATAGATAGAGGGATAGATAGATAGAAGGATAGATAGATAGATAGATAGAGGGATAGATAGATAGAGGGATAGATAGATAGAGGGATAGATAGATAGAGGGATAGATAGATAGAGGGATAGATAGAGGGATAGACTATATGGTATGTATCGCCCAAATCACCCCTTCCGGAGCTTTTCTCACCTCCCATTCTACGATCATATACATTAATATGGAGTCGTCCTCTGCAGATATAACGGCAGGATTACTATAAGATTTCGGAGGCGTCTTTGGAATTTTTTGCCTCTTCATCCAGAAGAGCGTTTATCAGACCCTGATATTAGGGGAGGCCGGGATCACAATCTGATGTTGGATGGGGCTAATGTCCAGGCTTCTTGCAGCGTCATGCCCCCCCCTCCATGTCTTTATGGAGCTTGTGCACTGGATATAGCCATGGGGAACAGAAAAGGGTCTTCCCCAAACTGTTCCCACAAAGTCGGAAGATACCATTTTCCACAATGTCTTGTGCTGAAGTATTAGGATTTCCCATCACTGGAGCTGAGAGGCTGCGGCCGCCCCCCGATAACAGCGCGGAGCATCATCCTACTCCACCATCTGTATACCGGGCACAATGCAGTCAGGGGGTGACGTCCTCCATTCACCCAGATTTGTCGGTCATACGCAGATAGAGAAGTGCGTCCCTCAGTGCAGAGAACATGTCTCTTCCAGATTACAGTGTTCAGAGTTGGTTGCAGCTTTTCACTGCTCCATCTGACACTCGGCGTTGTGCTTGTTGATGTACGGCTCGGCATTGTGCTTGGTGATGTATGGCTTGGCATTGTGCTTGGTGATGTACGCCTCGGCATTGTGATTGGTGATGTACGGCTCGATATTGTGCTTGGTGATGTACGGCTCGGCATTGTGCTTGGTGATGTACGGCTCGGCATTGTGCTTGGTGATGTATGGCTCGGCATTGTGCTTGGTGATGTATGGCTTGGCATTGTGCTTGTTGATGTACGGCTCGGCATTGTGCTTGGTGATGTACGGCTCAGCATTGTGCTTGGTGATGTATGGCTCGACATTGTGCTTGGTGATGTACTGCTTGGCATTGTGATTGGTGATGTACGGCTCGGTATTGTGCTTGGTGATGTATGGTTCGGCATTGTGCTTGATGATGTGCGGCTCGGCATTGTGCTTGGTGATGTACGGCTCGGCATTGTGCTTGTTGATGTACGGCTCGGCATTGTGCTTGGTGATGCACGGCTCGGCATTGTGCTTGGTGATGCACGGCTCAGCATTGTGATTGGTGCTCTACGGCTCGGCATTGTGCTTGGTGATGCACGGCTCGGCATTGTGATTGGTGCTGTACGGCTCAGCATTGTGCTTGGTGATGTATGGCTCGGCATTGTGCTTGGTGATGTATGGCTCGGCATTGTGCTTGGTGATGTACGGCTCGGCATTGTGCTTGGTGATGTACGGCTTGGCATTGTGCTTGGTGATGTACGGCTCAGCATTGTGCTTGGTGATGTACGGCTCGACATTGTGCTTGGTGATGCACGGCTCGGCATTGTGCTTGGTGATGTATGGGTCGGCATTGTGCTTGGTGATGTATGGCTCGGCATTGTGCTTGGTGATGTACGGCTCGGCATTGTGCTTGGTGATGTATGGCTCAGCATTGTGCTTGGTGATGTACGGCTCGGCATTGTGCTTGGTGATGTACGGCTCAGCATTGTGCTTGGTGATGTATGGCTCGGCATTGTGTTTGGTGATGTACGGCTCGGCATTGTGCTTGGTGATGTACGGCTCAGCATTGTGTTTGGTGATGTACGGCTCGGCATTGTGCTTGGTGATGTACGGCTCAGCATTGTGCTTGGTGATGTATGGCTCGGCATTGTGCTTGGTGATGTACGGCTCGGCATTGTGCTTGGTGATGTATGGCTCAGCATTGTGCTTGGTGATGTACGGCTCGGCATTGTGCTTGGTGCTGTATGGCTCGGCATTGTGCTTGGTGATGCCTGGCTCGGCATTGTGTTTGGTGCTGTATGGCTCGGCATTGTGCTTGGTGCTGTACGGCTCGGCATTGTGCTAGGTGATGCCTGGCTTGGCATTGTGCTTGGTGCTGTATGGCTTGGCATTGTGCTTGGTGATGTATGGCTCGGCATTGTGCTTGGTGATGTATGGCTCAGCATTGTGTTTGGTGATGTACGGCTCGGCATTGTGCTTGGTGATGTACGGCTCAGCATTGTGCTTGGTGATGTACGGCTCTGCATTGTGCTTGGTGATGTACGGCTCGGCATTGAGCTTGGTGATGTATGGCTCGGCATTGTGCTTGGTGATGTATGGCTCAGCATTGTGCTTGGTGATGTACGGCTCGGCATTGTGCTTGGTGCTGTATGGCTCGGCATTGTGCTTGGTGATGCCTGGCTCGGCATTGTGCTTGGTGCTGTATGGCTCGGCATTGTGCTTGGTGCTGTACGGCTCGGCATTGTGCTTGGTGATGCCTGGCTCGGCATTGTGCTTGGTGCTGTATGGCTTGGCATTGTGCTTGGTGATGTATGGCTCGGCATTGTGCTTGGTGATGTATGGCTCGGCATTGTGCTTGGTGATGTACGGCTCGGCATTGTGCTTGGTGCTGTATGGCTCGGCATTGTGCTTGGTGCTGTACGGCTCGGCATTGTGCTTGGTGATGCCTGGCTCGGCATTGTGCTTGGTGCTGTATGGCTTGGCATTGTGCTTGGTGATGTATGGCTTGGCATTGTGCTTGGTGATGTAAGGCTCGGCATTGTGCTTGGTGATGTACGGCTCGGCATTGTGCTTGGTGATGTACGGCTCGGCATTGTGCTTGGTGATGTACGGCTCGGCATTGTGCTTGGTGATGTACGGCTCGGCATTGTGCTTGGTGATGTACGGCTCGGCATTGTGCTTGGTGATGTACGGCTCGGCATTGTGCTTGGTGATGTACGGCTCGGCATTGTGCTTGGTGATGTACGGCTCGGCATTGTGCTTGGTGATGTAAGGCTCGGCATTGTGCTTGGTGATGTACGGCTCGGCATTGTGCTTGGTGATGTACAGCTCAGCATTGTGCTTGGTGATGTACAGCTCAGCATTGTGCTTGGTGATGTACGGCTCGGCATTGTGCTTGGTGATGTATGGCTCGGCATTGTGCTTGGTGATGTATGGCTCGGCATTGTGCTTGGTGATGTACGGTTCAGCATTGTGCTTGGTGATGTATGGCTCGGCATTGTGCTTGGTGATGTACGGCTCAGCATTGTTCTTGGTGATGTACGGCTCAGCATTGTGCTTGGTGATGTACGGCTCAGCATTGTGCTTGGTGATGTATGGCTCGGCATTGTGCTTGGTGATGTATGGCTCGGCATTGTGCTTGGTGATGTACGGCTCGGCATTGTGCGTGGTAATGGATGGCTTGGCATTGTGCTTGGTGATGTACGGCTCGGCATTGTGCTTGGTGCTGTATGGCTCGGCATTGTGCTTGGTGCTGTACGGCTCGGCATTGTGCTTGGTGATGCCTGGCTCGGCATTGTGCTTGGTGCTGTATGGCTTGGCATTGTGCTTGGTGATGTATGGCTTGGCATTGTGCTTGGTGATATAAGGCTCGGCATTGTGCTTGGTGATGTACGGCTCGGCATTGTGCTTGGTGATGTACGGCTCGGCATTGTGCTTGGTGATGTACGGCTCGGCATTGTGCTTGGTGATGTACGGCTCGGCATTGTGCTTGGTGATGTACGGCTCGGCATTGTGCTTGGTGATGTACGGCTCGGCATTGTGCTTGGTGATGTACGGCTCGGCATTGTGCTTGGTGATGTACGGCTCGGCATTGTGCTTGGTGATGTAAGGCTCGGCATTGTGCTTGGTGATGTACGGCTCGGCATTGTGCTTGGTGATGTACAGCTCAGCATTGTGCTTGGTGATGTACAGCTCAGCATTGTGCTTGGTGATGTACGGCTCGGCATTGTGCTTGGTGATGTATGGCTCGGCATTGTGCTTGGTGATGTATGGCTCGGCATTGTGCTTGGTGATGTACGGTTCAGCATTGTGCTTGGTGATGTATGGCTCGGCATTGTGCTTGGTGATGTACGGCTCAGCATTGTTCTTGGTGATGTACGGCTCAGCATTGTGCTTGGTGATGTACGGCTCAGCATTGTGCTTGGTGATGTATGGCTCGGCATTGTGCTTGGTGATGTATGGCTCGGCATTGTGCTTGGTGATGTACGGCTCGGCATTGTGCGTGGTAATGGATGGCTTGGCATTGTGCTTGGTGATGTACGGCTCGGCATTGTGCTTGGTGATGTACGGCTCAGCATTGTGCTTGGTGATGTACGGCTCGGCATTGTGCTTGGTGATGTACGGCTCGGCATTGTGCTTGGTGATGTATGGCTCAGCATTGTGCTTGGTGATGTACAGCTCAGCATTGTGCTTGGTGATGTACGGCTCGGCATTGTGCTTGGTGATGTACAGCTCGGCATTGTGCTTGGTGATGTACAGCTCGGCATTGTGCTTGGTGATGTACGGCTCGGCATTGTGCTTGGTGATGTACGGCTCGGCATTGTGCTTGGTGATGTACGGCTCGGCATTGTGCTTGGTGATGTACGGCTCGGCATTGTGCTTGGTGATGTACGGCTCGGCATTGTGCTTGGTGATGTATGGCTCGGCATTGTGCTTGGTGATGTACAGCTCGGCATTGTGCTTGGTGATGTACGGCTCGGCATTGTGCTTGGTGATGTATGGCTCGGCATTGTGCTTGGTGATGTACAGCTCGGCATTGTGCTTGGTGATGTACGGCTCAGCATTGTGCTTGGTGATGTACAGCTCGGCATTGTGCTTGGTGATGTATGGCTCAGCATTATGCTTGGTGATGTACAGCTCGGCATTGTGCTTGGTGATGTACAGCTCAGCATTGTGCTTGGTGATGCACGGCTCGGCATTGTGCTTGGTGATGTATGGCTCAGCATTGTGCTTGGTGATGTACAGCTCGGCATTGTGCTTGGTGATGTACGGCTCGGCATTGTGCTTGGTGATGTACGGCTCGGCATTGTGCTTGGTGATGTACGGCTGAGCATTGTGCTTGGTGATGTATGGCTCGGCATTGTGCTTGGTGATGTATGGCTTGGCATTGTGCTTGGTGATGTACGGCTCAGCATTGTGCTTGGTGATGTACGGCTCGGCATTGTGCTTGGTGATGTACGGCTCGGCATTGTGCTTGGTGATGTACGGCTCAGCATTGTGCTTGGTGATGTACGGCTCAGCATTGTGCTTGGTGATGTACGGCTCGGCATTGTGCTTGGTGATGTACGGCTCGGCATTGTGCTTGGTGATGTACGGCTCAGCATTGTGCTTGGTGATGTACGGCTCAGCATTGTGCTTGGTGATGTATGGCTCGGCATTGTGCTTGGCGATGTATGGCTCAGGAGTAAGAGAGCGCAGGACAAGGCGAAGATCTAATGTCGGCAATAAATGTTCAGCTAAATGCAAAGAGCTTAAAATGACACAAAGCAGAGAGGATTTCCAGACAAATATCCTTCTTGGAATTAAACACATCCTCCATAGTTGCGGCTTCTGTAAGATGGAATTAAACATCAGAAAGGAGCTGAACCTCCTCCACAATTAAAAAGCACCAGATTATAGTGGATATAAGAAGTCTACACACCCCTGTGAAAAGGTTTTCTTGTACCATGAAGATTCATTTCAGAACTTTCCACTGTCTCCCATAATCTGTACAAATCCATTGATAAACTGAAATCACTTTGAGGTGGAAAATAAAATTAATGTGGTTGCATAAGTATCAACACCTTCTTACATTTGGGTATGTGGTTGTATTAGGAATCAGACAACCCTCATGTTACATAGTAGTCTGTACATGGCAGCCATCATTTACAGGGATTCTCATAGTGTTGCTGTTCTCGGAGGATTTTCCTCACATTTTCTTAGTTGCATTTTACATTAAAAGCCATAGTCTGTAAACAGCTGACAACACAGCAAAGGGATCTCATTGTAGAAAGATATCAGTCAGGAGAGGGGTGCAAAAAACATTTTCGAGGCATTAAATATACAATGGAACATTACACGTCCCTTAAAAGTTATGAAAGGACAAGAAGAAAATTGGTCGGGAGGCTGCCAAGAAACCAACAGCAACATTAAAGGAGCTGCAGTAATTTCTGGTCAGTCCTGGTTTTTTTACTGCAAGTGACAACAATCTCCCATATTCTTAATGTATCCTGCCTGCAAGGTAGAGTGGCAAGATGGAACACTTTTCTTGCAAAGAAATACATTCAAGGCAGCTGTTATTTGCCACAGCATATATCAACTCTGCCAAAATCATGTGGAGAAACGTGTTACTGTATTATTAGATAAAGGATTAACTTTTTGGCCATAATTTTCAAATGGTTTGTTTTGTGATAAGCTAACATTTTGTATTACCTAAAGATCACCATACCCACTGTGCAGCATGGTGGAGGCTGTATTGTGTATTAAGGCTATTTTTTGGTGGTATAACACCTGTTTCTTCTTTGGACACACTGTTGTTGTGGGAGATGCTTGATAGAACAATCCTATTTTATTCCTGGGACTTGTGGCTCCATCCAGTATGGAAGCTATGTGGTTAATTTGTTGTTTTGGTTTCTGTCTGTTGTCAGAAATGGGTGGGGCTGTTCTATATAACCCCCATGTTATACTCGCAGGGCGAGCACTGTATTAGTGGGTCTACTGGACCAAAGGTACTGTTCATTTGCCTGGGGGAGCAAACTAGACTGGCCGCCAAATCTTAGGTACTGCAACCTTAGGTACAAGCGCTGGTAAGCAGCCGGCAGGGGACAGCCCCTGGGCATCTGCGGTACCCCAGCAGCTGGCGCCATGTACACAATACAGTCTCTGGTAGTACAGACAGCAACAGCAGTTGGAGTCATGGATCTGTCTGGAATGGATGGATGGAGCAGTGACCGGCGTGGATACTTGCAGTGGTGATATCGTGGTAGCCAGCGTGGATGGTAGCGGCAGCAGCTGGTCAGCAAACTGGCACAGCACTGAAATATAGATAAACGTTGGCAGCAGTACAAAGGGACCTGAGAACTAGCAACTTTTTGAACTCGTTGCCCAGGCACCTCCCTTAAGGGGAAGGTGACTTAAATACCTGAAACCTTTCAGCTGACCTCAGAGGCATTTCTGGGTTAGGGTGTGTTGGCCCTTTAAGAAAAGGGGCTTGGATGCGCGCGCACCCTGTGGGCATTGCCAGGAAGCCTGTGTGGTGTGTGCAGGCCCCAGGAAACAGCAGCATGATCCAAGTACAGAACAGCACCTGCAGGGTGGTCGGGAGGGTGAAAGAACCGATGTCCCCGCCGGGTGAGGGGGGCAGGACAGTGCGGGGATGCCCGTATGAGTGGTACACCCCAGAGAGTCACCTCCCACTACCAATCAATAGGGATTCTGCCCTGGTTTGTGCTTCTGTCCAGAGCGCCTGTATTTTGACCTGAGTCTCCGGTTCATTGACCTCGGCTTTACACTTGACTACCTGCTGCTTGTTTGATTCTGTTCCTGACGTGACCTCTTGGATCTGACCCGGCTTCCTGACTATCCTTCTTGCCAGTTTGTGCCAGTGAACAGCAGCTGAGTCTGTGGCCCTTACCCAGGGACCTCTAACTCCAGACTCCTCTACAAGGGTTAAAAGGTGAAGGCCTAGGAAATATCTTGCACCAAGCCTGTCCGTAGTAGCAATTGTGGAGCTGCCAGATGACTACTAACGGCGTGCGGGACAGGTGGCTTTCATCAAGGTGGCGGGAATTCATACCCAAAAAGTCTGAACATTCTCATACATTCCAAGGAGACTTCAACATAGTATTAGTATAAGGGTGTGCTTATTTATGCAACGACATCATTTCGTTTTTATTTTTATGTTTCCTCCTGAAAACATTTCCACTTATTTTTCAATTGAATTGTACAGAACATGGGCGATATTTAAGGTGGAAAAAGTTCTGAAATTGTTCTTCTTGGTAGGAATTTTTTTACTTTGTACCTGACATTGTTATGGGGTCACCACATCTACATTGCATTGAGAGAAGACTTGGGCTGACAACGATATGGGGCTGGTGTAGCAGTAATTATCATGGAGGCACCACGGTGGTATGAAATCTATGTATGAAAACTGGGCCTTCATCCTCATCTTCACAACGTGGTCTCTGAGCTCAGCAGACGCCCCACAGTAACACGTCCCTCATTGCAAAAAATATAACCGTACTGATCCTGACGTGCCGCACGGATCTCAGCTCCTGGAGTTCTCATTGACTGGTCTGAGCTGCGGGAAAATGTCATTCTCCTCTGATGTTCTTATTAGATAACTGGATCACAATAAACATCCATATGTTACCGCACCGCTGCGAGGACGACGGGAGTATTGATCATACATCCCACAGACAACTGTGCACAATCCACCACTGGAAAAGTGACTGTCACAATGGAAACATAAAAAAACATAATATACGGTAACTACTATAATACTGCCCCCTATGTACAAGAATATAACTACTATAATACTGCCCCCTATGTACAAGAATATAACTACTATAATACTGCCCCTATGTACAAGAATATAACTACTATAATACTGCCCCTATGTACAAGAATATAACTACTATAATACTGCCCCTATGTACAAGAATATAACTACTATAATACTGCCCCTATGTACAAGAATATAACTACTATAATACTGCCCCTATGTACAAGAATATAACTACTATAATACTGCCCCTATGTACAAGAATATAGCTACTATAATACTGCCCCTATGTACAAGAATATAACTACTATAATACTGCCCCTATGTACAAGAATATAGCTACTATAATACTGCTCCTATGTACAAGAATATAACTACTATAATACTGCCCCTATGTACAAGAATAGAACTACTATAATACTGCCCCTATGTACAAGAATATAGCTACTATAATACTGCCCCCTATGTACAAGAATATAGCTACTATAATACTGCCCCTATGTACAAGAATATAGCTACTATAATACTGCTCCTATGTACAAGAATATAACTACTATAATACTGCCCCTATGTACAAGAATATAACTACTATAATACTGCCCCTATGTACAAGAATATAACTACTATAATACTGCCCCTATGTACAAGAATATAGCTACTATAATACTGCTCCTATGTACAAGAATATAACTACTATAATACTGCCCCTATGTACAGGAATATAACTACTATAATACTGCCCCTATGTACAAGAATATAACTACTATAATACTGCCCCTATGTACAAGAATATAACTACTATAATACTTCTCCTATGTACAAGTATATAACTACTCTAATACTGCCCCTATGTACAAGAATATAACTACTATAATACTACCCCTATGTACAAGAATATAACTACTATAATACTGCCCCTATGTACAAGAATATAACTACTCTATTACTGCCCCTATGTACAAGAATATAGCTACTATAATACTGCTCCTATGTACAAGAATATAACTACTATAATACTGCCCCCTATGTACAGGAATATAACTACTATAATACTGCTCCTATGTACAAGAATATAACTACTATAATACTGCTCCTATGTACAAGAATATAACTACTATAATACTGCCCCTATGTACAAGAATATAACTACTATAATACTGCCCCTATGTACAAGAATATAACTACTATAATACTGCCCCCTATGTACAAGAATATAGCTACTATAATACTGCCCCCTATGTACAGGAATATAACTACTATAATACTGCTCCTATGCACAAGAATATAACTACTATAATACTTCTCCTATGTACAAGAATATAGCTACTATAATACTGCCCCCTATATACAGGAATATAACTACTATAATACTGCTCCTATCTACAAGAATATAGCTACTATAATACTGCTCCTATGTACAAGAATATAACTACTATAATACTGCCCCCTATGTACAAGAATATAGCTACTATAATACTGCCCCCTATGTACAGGAATATAACTACTATAATACTGCTCCTATGCACAAGAATATAACTACTATAATACTTCTCCTATGTACAAGAATATAACTGCTATAATACTGCCCCCTATGTACAAGAATATAGCTACTATAATACTGCCCCCTATGTACAGGAATATAACTACTATAATACTGCTCCTATGTACAAGAATATAGCTACTATAATACTGCCCCCTATGTACAAGAATATAGCTACTATAATACTGCCCCCTATGTACAAGAATATAACTACTATATTACTGCCCCTATGTACAAGAATATAACTACTATAATACTGCCCCCTATGTACAAGAATATAACTACTATAATACTGCCCCTATGTACAGGAATATAACTACTATAATACTGCCCCTATGTACAAGAATATAACTACTATAATACTGCCCCTATGTACAAGAATATAACTACTATAATACTGCCCCTATGTACAAGAATATAGCTACTATAATACTGCTCCTATGTACAAGAATATAACTACTATAATACTGCCCCTATGTACAGGAATATAACTACTATAATACTGCTCCTATGTACAAGAATATAACTACTATAATACTGCCCCTATGTACAAGAATATAACTACTATAATACTGCCCCTATGTACAAGAATATAGCTACTATAATACTGCTCCTATGTACAAGAATATAACTACTATAATACTGCCCCTATGTACAGGAATATAACTACTATAATACTGCCCCTATGTACAAGAATATAACTACTATAATACTGCCCCTATGTACAAGAATATAACTACTATAATACTTCTCCTATGTACAAGAATATAACTACTCTAATACTGCCCCCTATGTACAAGAATATAACTACTATAATACTACCCCTATGTACAAGAATATAACTACTATAATACTGCCCCTATGTACAAGAATATAACTACTCTAATACTGCCCCCTATGTACAAGAATATAACTACTATAATACTGCTCCTATGTACAAGAATATAGCTACTATAATACTGCTCCTATGTACAAGAATATAACTACTATAATACTGCCGCTATGTACAAGAATATAACTACTATAATACTGCCTCCTATGTACAAGAATATAACTACTATAATACTGGTCCCTATGTACAAGAATATAACTACTATAATACTGCCTCCTATGTACAAGAATATAACTACTATAATACTGCCCTCCATGTACAAGAATATAACTACTATAATACTGGTCCCTATGTACAAGAATATAACTACTATAATACTGCCTCCTATGTACAAGAATATAACTACTATAATACTGCCCTCCATGTACAAGAATATAACTACTATAATACTGCCCCCAATGTACAAGAATATAACTACTATAATACTGCCCTCCATGTACAAGAATATAACTACTATAATACTGCCCCCAATGTACAAGAATATAACTACTATAATACTGCCCCCTATGTATAAGAATATAATTACTATAATACTGCCCCCTATGTACAAGAATATACCTATTATAATACTGCCCTCCATGTAGAAGAATATAACTATTATAATACTGCCTCCTATGTACAAGAATATAACTACTATAATACTGCTCCTATGTACAAGAATATAACTACTATAATACTGCTCCTATGTACAAGAATATAACTACTATAATACTGCTCCTATGTACAAGAATATAACTACTATAATACTACTCCTATGTACAAGAATATAACTACAATAATACTGTTCCTATGTACAAGAATATAACTACTATACTGCTGCCCCTATGTACAAGAATATAACTACTATAATACTACTCCTATGTACAAGAATATAACTACAATAATACTGCTCCTATGTACAAGAATATAACTACTATAATACTACTCCTATGTACAAGAATATAACTACAATAATACTGTTCCTATGTACAAGAATATAACTACTATACTGCTGCCCCTATGTACAAGAATATAACTACTATAATACTACTCCTATGTACAAGAATATAACTACAATAATACTGCTCCTATGTACAAGAATATAACTACTATAATACTACTCCTATGTACAAGAAAATAACTACTATAATACTGCCCCTATGTACAAGAATATAACTACTATAATACTGCTCCTATGTACAAGAATACAGTCCAGTCTCTCTATATCTCTGTACAAACTGCTGGTGACACTCTGTAATGCACTAAGCTCAGTGTCCACTTCTTTGCCTTTGTCACGTCCCCACCGGAGCACGCTCCTGCGACTTCTGCTCTGATCGCCAGACGACGCCATGTTCCCACCATGGATAGTGCTGGTGATGGGAGAGGAGTCGGTGCCCGTGGCTCTGCGGAGCAAAGGCTCCGCTCATCCATTAGGCTGGGTTTCCCTGGAATCTGCAGTACCACTGTCTGACTGTAGGTGGCGTGTGTCTTCCAGCTGAAGTTGCCAACATTCACCTGCAGCCAATGGAAAGCACCACACCCTTCTTATTCCCCCTCCTGTCACATGACCACTGCCAGAGATAGTTCTGTACTCCTGGCTCATGTGCTGTTTGTATGTTGATTCCTGTGCACTGACATTTGCTTGTTTTCTGACTACCCTCCTGCCTGTCGTTTTTGTACCTTGCTGCCAGTTCCGGATTTGACCTCTGCTTTGTCTCCTCACTACGCCCTTGCCTGCTGATTCTGTTCCTGTTTTGCATCTCCTGGTTTTTGACCCTGCCTGACAACCACGGACTACAGCCTACCACAGGGCTGGGGCTCTGTGTAATTCCAAATTCCTGTATAGGGGTTAAAGGGTTGCAGAGTTCTTGGGGTCCTGCTTTGTGAGCGGCTTTTCTCTAGACTCCCCTTACAGCCAGTCTGAGTCTGTGGCTCCAATCAGGCATTACAGCCTTACTGTAACTCTTTCAGTCTCTCCGTATCTCTGTACAACCTGCTGGTGACACTCTGTGACAAACATCCTGCTTGAGGCCTCACATTGGCGCGGTCCTGCTGATCAATTGTTAGGTGTCGCCTTGCTCTCATGATGTCAAAATGTGAATGGCATGATGAGGAGGACTGATTAATACCATTTCTAACTAACTGAACCCCGAAATGTATTGGGCGATTTATGGATCACAGACCTGTTGTGATTTTTGCCATTAAGCTTTTTGTTAGAGAACAGAAAATTGTGCAAAAAGTCCTAAAACGTTGAACAGTTGGACATCAAAAAGTTTAGAGAAGGTCACATTACGTTCAACTGAAAAGGTCAGAGGGCATTGTAGGATCATCTGGAAATTTCACCTGAATGACAAATATCCCTAACATTTTGTGAGCATTGTACGTATGGAGGGGTGTGACAGCAGGCAGGGCCATATTTACCACTAGGCATCGAAGGTCCGGTGCCTAGGGCGGCAGGTTGCAGAGGGCGGCGCCAAGTTAAGAACAAAAAAAGTATGTCCTGCCTATAGACTCACTCTCACACACATCTGTATGTTGTTCTTCTATTGTTTCCAGTAATGTTGAATATTCAATGATTTCTCTATTTATTACACATCCTCCGCTTCATTAGACGATGCACAGTTAGGTGAATATACATCTCATTTAGCGGTCAGATATTAAATACATAAATACATTTCCATATATATAACATCGGCATCTCGTGACTGGAGATAGAATTTCAGTAATGCTCAGTGTAGTGGAGCCCTTCACCCATGGAGGAGGATCAGATGTTTCAGCAATTGTGCTTGACAGAATCATTCAGGAGCGGATTATCGAGGCAGAAGATGAGGCCATTGTAGACTTATCACACACACATTACACATTCCCACCCTACAGGCAGAAAAGGGCGACAGTGTCACCGTACACGTCATGTGGAACCACAAACCCCAGCAGGTTTTTCACTAGTTGCACAGACACTTGTATAAAAAATGTGGCCTGGGTAACAGAAATGTAAAGTATGTACCCGTTCTCCCTGTGTTTGGTATTTTTGACCATTCTTTTATATATCCATACACTTACACAGACCATACACACAATAGATACCATCGTACAATACTTATACAATACATCTATACATTACCCAAATAATACTACTACATAGTGCTGATATAAAACTGCGTACACTGATATTAAGTATCGTAATAAAAGTGTTTAATTTGCAAATACCACCATGCAATGCCCACATAAAACATGTATACATTGTGCAAATAATACCGCCATGCAATGCCTACTTAAAACATATATACAGTGTGCAAATAATACCGCCATGCCATGCCTACACAAAACATGTATACTGTACAGTGTGTAAATAATACCGTCATGCAATGCCTACATAAAATATGTATATGTGCAAATACCGCTATGCAATGCCTACATAAAACATGTATACAGTGTGCAAATAATACCGCCATGCAATGCCCACATAAAACATGTATGCAATGTGGAAATAATACCGCCATGCAATGCCTACATAAAACATGTATACAGTGTGCAAATAATACCATCATGCAATGCCTACATAAAATATGTATACAATGTGCAAATAATACCGCCATGCAATGCCTACATTAAACGTGTATACAGTGCAATTAATACCACCATGCAGTGCCTACATAAAACATGTGTACTGTGTGCAAATAATACCGCCATGCAATACCTACTTAAAACATGTATACAGTGTGCAAATAATACTGCCATGCAATGCCTACATAAAAGATGTATACAGTGTGCAAATAATACCGCCATGCAATGCCTACATAAAACATGTATACAGTGTGCAAATAATATTGCCTTGCAATGCCTACATAAAAGATGTATACAGCGTGTAAATAATACCGCCATTCAATGCCTACATAAAAAAATGTATACAGTGTGCAAATAATACCGCCATTCAATGCCTACATAAAAGATGTATACAGTGTGTAAATAATACCATCATGCAATGCCTACATAAAACATGTATGCAATGTGCAAAGAATACCGTCATGCAATTCCTACATAAAACATGTATACAGTGTGCAAATAATACCGCCATGCAATGCCTACATAAAATATGTATACAGTGCAAATAATACTGCCATGCAATGCCTACATAAATCATCTATACAGTGTGTAAATAATACTGCCATGCAATGCCCACATAAAACATGTATACAGTGTGTAAATAATACCGCTATGCAATGCCTACATAAACATGTATACAGTGTGCAAATAATACCATCATGCAATGCCTACATAAAACATGTATACAGTGTGCAAATAATACCGCCATGCAATGCCTACATAAAACATGTATACAGTGTGCAAATAATACCACTATACAATGCCTCCATAAAACATGTATACAGTGTGCAAATAATACCACCATACAATGCCTGCATAAAATATGTATACAGTGTGCAAATAATACCGCCATGCAATGCCTACACAAAACATGTATACAGTGTGCAAATAATACCGCCATGCAATGCCTACATAAAATATGTATACAGTGCAAATAAAACTGCCATGCAATGCCTACATAAATCATGTATACAGTGTGTAAATAATACCGCCATGCAATGCCCACATAAAACATGTATACAGTGTGTAAATAATACCGCCATGCAATGCCCACATAAAACATGTATACAGTGTGTAAATAATACCGCCATTCAATGCCTACATAAAAGATGTATACACTATGTAAATAATACCGCCATTCAATTCCTACATAAAAGATGTATACAGTGTGTAAATAATACCATCATGCAATGCCTACATAAAACATGTATGCAATGTGCAAAGAATACCGCCATGCAATGCCTACATAAAACATGTATACAGTGTGCAAATAATACCGCCATGCAATGCCTACATAAAACATGTATACAGTGTGCAAATAATACCGCCATGCAATGCCTACATAAAACATGTATACAGTGTGTAAATAATACCGCCATGTAATGCCCACATAAAACATGTATACAGTGTGTAAATAATACCGCTATGCAATGCCTACATAAAACATGTATACAGTGTGTAAATAATACCGCCATGCAATGCCCACATAAAACATGTATACAGTGTGTAAATAATACCGCTATGCAATGGCTACATTAACATGTATACAGTGTGCAAATAATACCACCATACAATGCCTGCATAAAATATGTATACAATGTGTAAATAATGCCGTCATGCAATGCCTACATAAAACATGTATACAGGATACAATGAATAGTATTAGACAGTTTTCTTAGAATAATGTTCACAATTATATTTAATATCTTAATAAACCAGTTAATTATTCAAATAATACTTCCATACAACGCCCACATAATACGTCCATATAGTATCCAAATAATACACTATATAATGTACATAAATTGTTGCCCACACTATACAGTACTACCATTCAAAAAAAAAAATGCGGTAGCACAGGATACACTAATGGGGTGTTACTGTAGCTATACTATACAACTAATACTACTGTAGTGGCCCTATAACTATAGTTAAGCCCCTCCCACTAGTGGGTCCACTTATCCCGCTCGCTGTTCTTACACCGGCCGCGAGCGTTACACTCATCTGCAACTGAAACAACACCTCAGCTTCCCCTAGAGACTGGTTCCTTCCAAGTGCACAGCATAGGTATGAGCTATAGCCAGCATAGGGAGGAGTGGCTATTCATAGCAGAAGGGAGTGACTGCTGCAGAGGTTACTCCTACCTGTTAGATCACTGCAGGATAGAAATGAACCTTAACCCTTTTAACACCGGATGGAATTAAATACGCTCCAACTAAGGATAATTGACAAGCGGGCACTAAAGAGGATCTGTGATCCACAATACGCTGTGATCCCAGATCCCTCCAAGATCACATCAGGCTGTGACACACTCGTGGCAAAAATGCAGCAGAGGAGCAGATAAAGGTAGTGTCAAAAATTGTTGACAGGATCCCTTTAAATCTGTTTTTGTGTTAAATGTGTATTTAAAAAAAAAAAAATTGTATTTTTTTTCCCATATCACAATGTGTATTAAAAATAAATATTAGAAATCTTGTCATTTTCCACTGGGCATGTTTTTTTTTTTAACTTAATGTTATGTTGGGAAATGCACATGCACATTAGCCACAATGAACAGCCTCTACCTTATATAGTGTAGCAGCTAATGAGCGTGTGCAAATGTCATTGTGAAGGGGAGGAGACGAGAGGTGTCATCCTCAGTGTGATTCTTGGGTGTTGTTATATCAGCACTGTATAGCGGTGTTATCAGTTACTGTAATCCTGCCTGTGATGATAACGAAACTGCTGTAAAATGTCGGGACATAGTAATCTAAAAAAAAGTGCTAGTGGCCAAAGTGAAAGTTGCAGGATTACTAGTGCTTTTTTTTTATATAGATCATATTTAAAAAAAAAAAAAAAAATTTAAAAACACAATAGTCCATTTTTTGATGACACATTCCCTTAGAAGCTGACCTTTTCGGAGTGCCTGTTATACGTCGCTTTAATGTCGCCCTCGTTATACTGCCCTATGGGGTTTTTTTCAGCCAGTAGAGTCAGGATGATGAAAATGATCAGAAATGTAATTAGTACTTGGCGCTGCCTCTGTAATTTCGACATATGGCAGCAACACTTTTTGGTTGACTTCTCCTTTAAATTAATTGTTTTACTTTAATTAGTTCTCCATATTAATTTGCAGCGAGAACGTCGCATCATCAGGAGCAGAAGTGAGGGAATAACCGTTAAAGTCAATGAAGCGCAGCAGTCGCAGGCGCCATTAGGTTAATGCATAGATAATGATCCAAAGAGTCTTCACCGAGATAAAATTTACTATGCAATCTCTTAGAAGGATCTGGAAAAACAATGATTTGGGCGATTGTTTTCTAGATAGGAACCAGTTTTATTTGGACACTTGGGATAATCGGGAGCGGGGCGCCTATACTAGCTCTCAGGCTACAGGGGCTCCTGCTGTCCCTGATCCCAGAGATACATCTGATGGTGATGATGTCTGCGCCGCCTCCCTTGCCCTGCTCCTGGCCAGTCCTGATCTAATACCCCATCTCCCTTACCCCACATGAGGGCCTGGACAGATGTGGTAAAATCCACAAAAAAAGAAAAACAAGAGAAGCCAAAACACGATCACACAGAGATAATAGACAACAAATGATAAGGAGGAAAATAAGAGCAGGGAGGAAACAACAAGATGGTGACAGAACTCCATGCACCAAGCAATACAATCACCAGCAGGACTGGGATACAACAGCACATGGACCGGTTTAGCTAAAGCTATAGTCGGCATGGGAAGACAGGCTCCTCTATCTTAAAAAGGTGGGGAGTGACTGTGATAGGTCTTCCACACACGTGATCCATAAGGTAACCAGCAGGCTAGCAGAAATTAACTCCTGCAAGCCCGATCACTAATGAGCACACAGCTGATCGATGCCCGAGCCTGTCTGTGCAACTCAGAAGCACCAGAGAAAGCATAGTGACGAGTGTCAGAGTCTGTAGTGTGAACAGCGTCCGATGACACTCGGCGAGTTTACAGCCAAACACCGTGTGACACTTGGGCGTCATATTTTGGTATCTGGGTACTATACAGTGGAATTATTTAGGCACTGTATGACACTGCTATTTATGTAGTGTATGGTGACATTACTTAGGCACTGTAGGATATTGGCATATAGTGGTAAGTTTTGTGCACTCTATGGCAGTGGTATTTTGGTACTTTATTTGGGCACTTGCATTTAAGTATTATATTGTGGCACTGTGTGGCATTAGTATATGGTTATTACACAGTTGTATTATTGGCACTCTGTATGGCAATGGGATTTGGGTACTGTATGATACTATTATTTGGGCACTTGCATTTAAGTATTATATTGTGGCACTGTGTGGCATTAGTATATGGTTATTACACAGTTGTATTATTGGCACTCTGTATGGCAATGGGATTTGGGTACTGTATGATACTATTATTTGGGCACTTGCATTTAAGTATTATATTGTGGCACTGTGTGGCATTACTATATGGTTATTACACAGTTGTATTATTGGCACTCTGTATGGCAATGGGATTTGGGTACTGTATGATACTATTATTTGGACACTATAAGGCACTTGTCACGCTCCCCGGGTCCTCGGCTCCCCTCCCCGGGTCCTCAGCTCCGCTCCCCGGCTCACCTGCCACGCTCCCCTCGTCCCAGCCTCCGGTGCCCGTCCTCCATAGGTCCTCTGGTCGCCGATCCCGGCGTCCGACATCTTCCCAGGCCCTGGCCGGCTCTCCTGCGTCCTCCTCGCAGCCTCCTTCCCTGGCTTCTGGCACCCGGGCCGCGCGCATGCGCATTAGGGCACGCGCGCGGTCACTGACCCTTTCTTAAAGGGCCAGCGTCCAGTAACAGGAAATGAGGTTAGTCAGGTTCAGGGTATAAAGGGGGTTCTTGTCCAAGGGGGCGGGGCCTGATCTTCGTGTTCCCTGAGCTAGGAGTCAGGTCTCCTGGTGTTTATGTGCCTGTACTCACCTATCTCTCTTTGTAGAGCCGTACCTGCCTCGCCATCCAGTCTGCCGTATCCCGAACCCCGCACGCTGTCCGTCTGCCATCCGACAGCACCTGCCATCTCGGATCCCTGCTGTGACCCGTCATCTTGCTCCAGAGGTTCCGGACTCCGCCTGATATCATCTCGGCCTCCGAACCTGAGCTACGTCACCAAGACTACCTTCTGTGACTCCGTGGTCCCAGGGACTCCTCCGCTGTCTTCACTTGCACGGACTATCCTGCTGCCCTTCAGTGCTTCAGCTGCCGGACTCCCTACCTCCATCTTAGAGTTCGGTCCAGTGGATCCACCTCCTGGGTCTGCCCGACCGCCCGGCCGTGACAGTAAGATCAGGCCATGGATCCCGCTGCTGCACTAATGGCCCTGCAAGAGGAACTCCAACGCCAGCGTGAAGTCCAGACCCGCATGCTGCAATTCATGACCTCCGTGGACACCCGCCTGTACACATTACAAGCATCAATGACGCCTGCGGCACCCAGGTCCCCCGCCAGGCAAGCCATGGCTCCCGTACCAGTGGCAGCCTCTTCAGATGCTTCCCGACTCCGTTTGGCGTCACCTCCTCGGTATGCTGGAGATCCCAAGACCTGCAGGGGCTTCATAAACCAATGTTCCCTTCACTTCACGCAGCTGCCACATCTGTTCGCCTCCGACCAAGCCAAGGTCGCCTTTATAATGTCCCACCTAGAGGGCGAGGCGCTGGCGTGGATGAACCCCTTGTGGGAGAAGGAGGACCCCATGACCAAGGATCTTCAACAGTTCCTACAGGCCTTCCGCAGTACCTTTGACGAGCCAGGACGCGCCTCTGCCTCTGCTTCATCACTCCTCCGCCTACGTCAAGGGACACTGACGGTGGGTCAATACGCCATCCGTTTCCGCACTTTGGCTTCAGAACTCGGGTGGAATAATGAGGCCCTAACAGCCGCCTTCTGGGAAGGACTCTCGAGTCGCATCAAGGATGAGTTGGCGGGTCGGGACGTGCCCTCCACCCTAGATGCACTGATCGCCCTAGCAACTCGTGTGGACATACGTTTTCAGGAGCGCTCCAAAGAGCTATCTCGGGAGAGACGCCCGGTACGGCATTCTCCTCCTCCGCAGAAGTCCTCCGTTCCTCAGTCATCAACAGCTGGGATTCCCGTCCACGAGCCCATGCAGATCGACCGAGTGCGGCAGTCTGAACGACGTCGAGCAGAGCGGCTCGCCCAGGGCCTCTGCTTTTACTGTGGTGAGGACACCCACCTGCTACGCTCCTGTCCAGAGAGGCCGGGAAACTCCAAAGCCTAGGGTTGGTAGGAGAGGCCACCCTAGGTGCTGGGACCCTCTCTGACCCAGTTACATGGACAGTGCAAGTGACCACGGGAGAGACGCGGTTCACGGCTGATGCCTACCTCGATTCCGGGGCAGCAGGCAATTTCATCCAGCAGGCCACGGTGGACAAGTACCGGGTGCCTGTCATGCCCCTCGACAAACCCCTAGTGATTGCCTCGGTGGATGGGAGGCCTCTCTCTGATACCATCTCCTTGATCACCAGGCCTGTCGAACTACGCATCGGTGCTCTTCACACCGAGAACATCGCTCTCTACGTTCTCCCACACATGTCCCACCAGATCCTGTTGGGACTCCCATGGTTGCGGACACATGAACCATCGGTTAGCTGGGGTACTGGCGAAGTCACCCGTTGGGGCTCTTCGTGTCATGAGAGGTGCCTAAAGTCCATACCACCCCTCCGACGACCTCCGGTTCCTGAGACCCTAACGGGGCTGCCTTCGGCCTATTGGTCCTTTGCCGATGTCTTTGACAAAAAGGAATCCGAGGTACTGCCGCCACATCGTCCATACGATTGTGCCATTGACCTGCTTCCAGGGACAACCCCACCTAGAGGACGGATATATCCTTTATCTCCAGCCGAAACCAGGGCCATGTCAGATTACATCTCAGAGAGCCTAGTAAGAGGGTTCATTCGGAGATCCTCCTCTCCTGCTGGAGCAGGTTTCTTCTTTGTCAAGAAGAAAGAGGGAGACTTACGCCCATGCATAGACTACCGGGGTCTCAATCAAATCACCGTGAAAAACAAATACCCCCTGCCGCTCATTCCCGAATTATTTGACCGGCTTAGAGGAGCTCGTGTGTTCACCAAGCTGGATCTTCGGGGTGCTTACAATCTGGTACGCATCCGCTCTGGTGACGAATGGAAAACCGCGTTTAATACGCGCGATGGACATTATGAGTACTGCGTGATGCCCTTCGGTCTGTGTAACGCTCCTGCCGTCTTCCAAGAACTGGTGAACGACGTGTTTCGGGACCTTCTCTACATCTGTGTGGTTGTTTATCTAGATGACATCCTTGTCTTCTCTCCGGACCTCCAAACCCACAGAGAAAACGTACAGCTGGTCTTACAAAGACTGAGAGAGAATCGCCTGTACGCAAAGTATGAGAAGTGTGTCTTTGAGCAGTCTTCCCTCCCCTTTCTGGGGTACATCATCTCTGATACTGGACTACAGATGGACCCCAAGAAGGTCTCCGCCATCATCAACTGGCCTCCGCCTTCTGGACTGAAGGCAATCCAACGCTTCCTGGGATTCGCCAACTACTACCGCCAGTTTATCCCGCACTTCTCTGCCTTGACCGCTCCTCTCTCCGCTTTGACCAAAAAGGAGGCTAATCCTAAGGACTGGTCACCTGCGGCAGACGCCGCATTTTGTTCTTTGAAGCGAGCATTCGCCTCCGCCCCTGTACTCCACCGACCGGAGTTAAACCGCCAGTTCACCTTGGAGGTGGATGCCTCCTCCTCAGGAGCCGGAGCAGTGCTCATGCAAAAATCCTCCTCCGGGAAGATGGTGACCTGCGGTTTCTTCTCTAAGAGCTTCTCAGCACCCGAACGTAATTACACCATCGGTGACCGAGAACTACTGGCGGTCAAACTGGCTCTGGAGGAGTGGCGCTACCTCCTGGAAGGAGCAGTGTACCCCGTGATTATCTACACGGACCACAAAAACCTGGAATACCTGCGGTCCGCTCAGCGACTGAACCCACGGCAAGCCAGGTGGTCCTTATTCTTTGCCAGGTTTGACTTCCAGCTCCACTTCCGACCAGCGGACAAGAATGTACGCGCTGATGCCTTGTCTAGGTCTCTCATGCCCATGGAACAGGAGGAAGAGACTATCCAGCCTATCATCTCTCCTAGCAAGATTGTTCCGGTGGCTCCTGTCACTCTGGCCCAGATACCACCGGGGAAGACCTATGTCTCGGAGACCGACAGGCTAACGGTCTTACACTGGGGTCATACCTCAAAAACAGCCGGCCATGCAGGCCAGAAGAGAACATGGGGTGCGATTGTACGCCATTACTGGTAGCCATCTCTTCGCACGGACGTCGCCGCCTTTGTCTCTGCCTGCTCCTCTTGTGCCAGAAACAAGACGCCCAAACACCTCCCACATGGCCGCCTTCTGCCTCTGCCGATACCTTCGATTCCGTGGCAACACATAGCAATGGACTTTATTACGGACTTGCCGTTGTCATCCGGGCACACAGTCATATGGGTCGTAGTGGACCGGTTCTCAAAAATGGCCCATTTCGTTCCTATGGCTGGACTGCCCTCTGCTCAGGAACTCGCGGACGCTTTTATACAACACATCTTCCGCTTGCATGGCTTTCCATTACACATCGTATCAGACAGAGGAACTCAGTTCACCTCCCGCTTCTGGAGGGCTCTCTGTAACCATCTGGGAGTGACTCTGGACTTTTCATCTGCATACCATCCTCAGTCTAATGGCCAAGTAGAGAGGGTCAATCAAATCTTGACCTCATTTCTACGTCACTATGTTAACGCCCATCACGACGACTGGTCCGCTCTTCTACCTTGGGCTGAATTCTCCCACAACCACCACATCAGTGAGTCGTCCTCCAGCTCTCCCTTCCATGTTGTTTACGGACTTCAGCCTTCCATCCCATTGCCTGTATCCCCCTCTTCGGATGTCCCTGCTGCAGATACAGTAGCCCGTGACTTTGCCACCATTTGGGACTCTGTCAAGGTGTCTCTAGGACGTGCTTCCCTGCGGATGAAGAGACACGCAGACAAGAAACGCCTGGATCCTCCGTGTTTCTCTCCTGGAGACCTCGTCTGGCTTTCTTCCCAGTACGTCCGCCTGAAGATACCTTCATACAAGCTGGGTCCTCGCTACATTGGGCCGTTTAAAGTCCTCACCAGGATCAATGAGGTCTCCTACAAGCTGCAGCTCCCGGCCACGATGAGGATACCCAACTCGTTCCACGTCTCCCTGCTCAAGCCGGTGGTCCTTGGTCCCTTCTCCGCTGCTGCCGGTCCAGCTCCTCCACCTATTGCCGATGATGACATCTATGCGGTAAGGGATATCGTGGCCATGAAGACCGTACGAGGTCGGCAGTTCTTCCTGGTGGACTGGGCAGGGTATGGTCCTGAGGATAGGTCCTGGGAGCCCAGGGAGAACGTAGGCACTCCTCTTATCCGTGCCTTCATGTCCCGGTTGCGGGGAGGGGGGCGTGGGGGGGGGGGGTACTGTCACGCTCCCCGGGTCCTCGGCTCCCCTCCCCGGGTCCTCAGCTCCGCTCCCCGGCTCACCTGCCACGCTCCCCTCGTCCCAGCCTCCGGTGCCCGTCCTCCATAGGTCCTCTGGTCGCCGATCCCGGCGTCCGACATCTTCCCAGGCCCTGGCCGGCTCTCCTGCGTCCTCCTCGCAGCCTCCTTCCCTGGCTTCTGGCACCCGGGCCGCGCGCATGCGCATTAGGGCACGCGCGCGGTCACTGACCCTTTCTTAAAGGGCCAGCGTCCAGTAACAGGAAATGAGGTTAGTCAGGTTCAGGGTATAAAGGGGGTTCTTGTCCAAGGGGGCGGGGCCTGATCTTCGTGTTCCCTGAGCTAGGAGTCAGGTCTCCTGGTGTTTATGTGCCTGTACTCACCTATCTCTCTTTGTAGAGCCGTACCTGCCTCGCCATCCAGTCTGCCGTATCCCGAACCCCGCACGCTGTCCGTCTGCCATCCGACAGCACCTGCCATCTCGGATCCCTGCTGTGACCCGTCATCTTGCTCCAGAGGTTCCGGACTCCGCCTGATATCATCTCGGCCTCCGAACCTGAGCTACGTCACCAAGACTACCTTCTGTGACTCCGTGGTCCCAGGGACTCCTCCGCTGTCTTCACTTGCACGGACTATCCTGCTGCCCTTCAGTGCTTCAGCTGCCGGACTCCCTACCTCCATCTTAGAGTTCGGTCCAGTGGATCCACCTCCTGGGTCTGCCCGACCGCCCGGCCGTGACAGCACTGGTACTATATAGTCATCATTTCAGCATATGCGGGAATGTTACTTAGATACTGTTTGGTGGTATTATATGGGCACTAATATTTCTGCAACATATGGTGTGATCATATTATGTTATTGCACGGCACTAATAGCTGTGTATTGTTGTTGCACAGTGTTTTTCTCTAGACCCGCCGAGTGTCATGGCGGCATCAGACTCTGTTCAGACCACAGACTCTGACACTCCTCTGGTACTTCTGAGTTGCACAGACAGGCTCGGGCATCGACCATGTGTGTGCTCATTAGTGATTGGACTAGTAGGAGTTAAACTGCTAGTCTGCTGGTTACCATTTAGATCACATGTTTTGATAGACCTATCACAGTTACTCCCTGCCTTTTTAGGATGGAGGAGCCTGACTTCCCATGCCGACTATAGCATAAGTTACACCGGTTTGTGTGCTGTGGTATCCCAGTCCTGCTGGTGATTGTATTGCTTTGTGCATTACAATCACCCATGTTGTGAGAGACCTATCAAAGTTACCCCCTGCCTTTTTAAGATGGAGGAGTCTGTCTTCTATGGCCGACTATAGCTTCAATTGCTGTTGATTGATTGCGTGCTGCTTGGTGTGCTGTGGAAATCCTCTCATCGTCTGCTTATTTCCTCCCTGCTCTTTATTTCCTCCTAATCACGTATTGTCTTATATCTCCTTGTGTGCTAGCTGTGTGATAGAGTTTTGGGTTCCCCTGTTTGTCCATATCTGTGGGTTCTCCACTCTTGTCCCGGTCCACCCCTGGGAGAGAGGGTATTAGATAAGGGCTGGCCAGGAGAAGGGAAAGGAAGGCGGCCCAGACATCACCACCATCAGATGTATCTCTGGGAGTAGAGACAGCTAGTGCCCCCCGGCCTGAGAGCCAGTCTAGGATCCCCCAGTTATCCTGTCACCCCTTGACAATTGCATGGTGGTATCATTTGGGCACTGTATGTTGGACACGGCACTATTTATCTCTGGGATTTGGGCACTCTATAGCGGCATTATTTGGGGAAGGTGCGCCATTGTTTTTATGTACCAGATGAGGTTATTACATGATCGCTATATGTAACTATTATTTATGTACAGTTTGGCGGTATTATGCCGCCACTGTATAGCACTGATATTCAAGCATAAGTATTAAGGAATTGAGATGTAGAATTATTGATATTGAAAGAGGGCAGCCTGGCACACATTTTTGCCCATGGGGCTCCTTCAATAGCTGATTAATGCCAATGTATGTAAAGCGCTGTGGCATTAATAGCGCTATATAAATGAATAAAATTATTATTATTAATAATAATAATAATAATAATTATTATTATTAATTAGCTTTCATAAGAAGTTGACCAATTAATATAGCGTGGTGGTCAATTATGGCCTGCGGCAGTGACATCACTGCAGACATCACTGCTGAGGCCAGCGATTGGCTGCTGTGGTCATGTGATGCGATGACATCATCGCAATGTAGATTTATTATATTTAATGTATTAAATTGTGATTTTGAGCAGCCGACTATAGAAAAAAAAAAAAGTTTTCTATAATAAAAATTAAAAAAAAACCATCCTCTTAACAGGAAACATTATCTGACGCAGCGGGAAGAGCAGAAATGACTCTGCATTAAAAACCAGGCGCTCGGCGGGAGCCGGAGGGGGCCGATCTCTATATTGTACTTTCGATAATTGTCTAGAGCGGAGTTATTATAGTCAGGCACGAGTGGGAGAATTTTTCCAGAGTCGAGTTGTTGTTACGTTAAATAGAGAAAGCTCCTAGAGCGCCGCGATATTCAACGCCCGCCATTGTTACCGCTACATTGAGATTGATGGAGTCCGCGGCTGCTGAACCCCCCCCTGAGGGTGGTATGGAAAGACCCCCAGCATCATCCTCATATCTGGGGCTCTCGGCTGAGAATTAAGCTTTGCAAGTAACAAAGAGCCCGTAGGAGACAAGTCACAACCGCAAATTACAGATCCCATGCCCCGAAAAGAGCACAGGATTAGCCGTCATTACAAGCCATTGTCGCTCTCCTAGATAAATAAATGGAAAACCTGTCAGGGCACAGGTACGTTTTATTAGTTTTCCCCATAGTCTTCCATAAAGGATGTGGACACCGTCGGAAGGAAGATTTTACAGTCTTTTTTTTTCCCAATAATCATTAATACACATGGAAATAAGAATGCGCAGTGAAATCTACTTCTTTCTCTTCCTGGACGGAGCTTTCACTGTAAATTCATAGGTAAAATGTGTTTTCAGTAAATACAGACTTTCTCATTATTGAGATAGGAAATGGCAGTTGGTGCTCATAAGATTCTATGGAAAAGGGATGAGCTAGAGGCAGAAACAAACCTTATCCTGCAAGTGTCACGATGATAGGGGAGAGCAGGGGACCGGGGCTCCTAGATTGGCCATCAGACTATAGGGACCCTAGCTATTCCTTATCTCAGAGTTACTGCTGAAGGTGAGGATGTCTGAGCACCCTTGCTGACCCTGCTCCTGACCACCCCCTAGAGTTACCTCTGAAGGTGAGAATGTCTGAGCACCCTTGCTGACCCTGCTCCTGACCAGCCCATAGAGTTACCTCTGAAGGTGAGGATGTCTGAGCTGCCTTTCTGACCCTGCTCCTGACCAGCCCATAGAGTTACCTCTGAAGGTGAGGATGTCTGAGCACCCTTGCTGACCCTGCTCCTGACCAGCCCTTAGAGCTATCTTTGAAGGTGAGGATGTCTGAGCCACCTTCCTGACCCTGCTTCTGACAACCCCTTATAGTTACCTCTGAAGTTGAGGATGTCTGAGCTGCCTTCCTGACCCTGCTCCTGATCAGTCCTTAGAGTTACAGTGCCTACAAGTAGTCTTCAACCCCCTGCAGATTTAGCAGGTTTGATAAGATGCAAATAAGTTAGAGCCTGCAAACTTCAAACAAGAGCAGGATTTATTAACAGATGCATAAATCTTACAAATCAACAAGTTATGTTGCTCAGTTAAATTTTAATAAATTTTCAACATAAAAGTGTGGGTCAATTATTATTCAACCCCTAGGTTTAATATTTTGTGGAATAACCCTTGTTTGCAATTACAGCTAATAATCGTCTTTTATAAGACCTGATCAGGCCGGCACAGGTCTCTGGAGTTATCTTGGCCCACTCCTCCATGCAGATCTTCTCCAAGTTATCTAGGTTCTTTGGGTGTCTCATGTGGACTTTAATCTTGAGCTCCTTCCACAAGTTTTCAATTGGGTTAAGGTCAGGAGACTGACTAGGCCACTGCAACACCTTGATTTTTTCCCTCTTGAACCAGGCCTTGGTTTTCTTGGCTGTGTGCTTTGGGTCGTTGTCTTGTTGGAAGATGAAATGATGACCCATCTTAAGATCCTTGATGGAGGAGCGGAGGTTCTTGGCCAAAATCTCCAGGTAGGCCGTGCTATCCATCTTCCCATGGATGCGGACCAGATGGCCAGGCCCCTTGGCTGAGAAACAGCCCCACAGCATGATGCTGCCACCACCATGCTTGACTGTAGGGATGGTATTCTTGGGGTCGTATGCAGTGCCATCCAGTCTCCAAACGTCACGTGTGTGGTTGGCACCAAAGATCTCGATCTTGGTCTCATCAGACCAGAGAACCTTGAACCAGTCTGTCTCAGAGTCCTCCAAGTGATCATGAGCAAACTGTAGACAAGCCTTGACATGACGCTTTGAAAGTAAATCTAAAACTAAACTAAACTAAATCTGAAACTAAATCTGCAGGGGGTTGAATACTACTTGTAGGCACTGTACCTCTGAAGGTAAGGATGTCTGAACACCCTTCCTGACCCTGCTCCTGACCAGCGCTTAGAATTACCTTTAAAGGTGAGGATGTCTGAGCCACCTTCCTGACCCTGCTCCTGACCAGCCCATAGAGTTACCTCTGAAGGTGAGGATGTCTGAGCCACCTTTCTGACCCTGCTCCTTACTAACCCTTATAGTTACCTCTGAAGGTGAGGATGTTTGAGCCTCCTTCCTGACCCTGCTCCTGATCGGCCCATATAGTTACCTCTGAAGGTAAGGATGTCTGAGCCACCTTCCTGACCCTGCTCCTGACTACCTCATAGAGTTACCTCTGAAGGTGAGGATGTCTGAGCCGCCCTTCTGACACTGCTCCTGACCAGTCCTGATCTTATACCCCTTCCTCCCTTCCCCAGGGAAGGACCGGGACAGGAGTATGACAAACAGGGAAAACCAAAACTCTATCTCACAGCATGCTCACACAAAAAAGACAATAAAAGGCAAGGAAGAAAATAGGAGGAAACAACAGGACAAGAGAATTCCACAACAACTCCAGGCACCACACAGTATAATCACAGCACACAAACACAGCAATAAACTACATTCGGCATGGGAAGACAGATTCCACCATCTTAAAAAGGTGGGCAGTAAATGGGATAGGTTTCCAACAGCATGTGATCTTAGAGGTTACCAGCAAGCTAGCAGCTTGATCATTAATGAGCACACAGCTGGTGGACATGTGAGCCTGCCTGTGTAACTCAGAAACACCAGAGAAACCATAGTGGGAAGTGTCAGAATCTGAAGTGTGAACAGCGTCTGATGCCGCCATGACACTCGGAGAATTTTGAGCAAACCTCCATGTGACAGCAAGTTCCCCTAAAATGACAGTTACACTTTCACTTGTTTTTTTCCACTATGAATTTAAAATGTAACTGTCATTTCAGGAGAACTTGCAGCAGAATGTTTGTTTCTGCCTCTGACTCCTCCCATCTTCATAGAATCTTATCAGCACCAACTACATCTCTTATCTCACTAATTGGAAAGTCTGTATCACTGACCACAAATGAAACAGATTTTACCCATGAATTAAAATGAAAAGATAAATCCTGGAAGAGAATGAAGCTTTTTTTCTGAAAAGACATATTACAATGTTTCTTAGGGTACTTTCACACTTGCGTTGTTTTCCTTCCGTCACAATCCGCCCTTTTGGAAAACAGCGGAATCCGTTAATGGATTCCGCTGTTTCCCATAGACTTGTATGGATGACGGGTTGTGCCAAAAGGACCTGCGTTGCTTCCGCTGGGCAACGCTCCTTTGCTTAGCATGTAAAGTTTTTTTGAGCAGCGGAATCCTTAGGATTTCGCTGCGCATGCTCTCTCTGGCTCCCTGCACCCATAACCAAGGTAAATATCGGGTAACCAAGCAAAGTGCTTTGCCTAGTTACCCGATATTTACCCTGGCTACGTGTGCAGGGAGTCCGACACTTCCCCGCTTGACTCCGCCCCCTCCCGCACTCCACTCCGCATGTATACACACACACACACACTCAGCGCCATGGCCCCGCTCGGCTCCACCCACTCCGCCCCCCGCACACATTCTCAGCGGCCGAGCGATCAGCTGATCACCCGGCGACCGCCTGCTGTGAGCAATTAGCAGATCACCCGGCGACCGGCTGCTGTGAGCGATCAGCTGATCACCCGGCGACCGACTGCTGTGACCGATCAGCTGATCACCCGGCGACTGACTGCTGTGAGCGATCAGCTGATCACCCGGCGACCGGCTGCTGTGAGCGATCAGCTGATCACCCGGCGACCGACTGCTGTGAGCGATCAGCTGATCACCCGGCGACCGGCTGCTGTGACCGATCAGCTGATCACCCGGCGACTGACTGCTGTGAGCGATCAGCTGATCACCCGGCGACCGGCTGCTGTGACCGATCAGCTGATCACCCGGCGACCGGCTGCTGTGACCGATCAGCTGATCACCCGGCGACTGACTGCTGTGAGCGATCAGCTGATTACCCGGCGACCGGCTGCTGTGAGCAATCAGCAGATCATCCCGCGAACGGCTGCTGTGAGCGATCAGCTGATCACCCGGCGACTGGCTGCTGTGAGCGATCAGCTGATCACCCGGCGACCGGCTGCTGTGAGCGATCAGCTGATCACCCGGCGACCGACTGCTGTGACCGATCAGCTGATCACCCGGCGACCGGCTGCTGTGACCGATCAGCTGATCACCCGGCGACTGGCTGCTGTGAGCGATCAGCTGATCACCCGGCGACCGACTGCTGTGAGCGATCAGCTGATCACCCGGCGACTGACTGCTGTGAGCGATCAGCTGATCACCCGGCGACCGACTGCTGTGACCGATCAGCTGATCACCCGGCGACTGACTGCTGTGAGCGATCAGCTGATCACCCGGCGACCGGCTGCTGTGAGCGATCAGCTGATCACCCGGCGACCGACTGTTGTGAGCGATCAGCTGATCACCCGGCGACTGACTGCTGTGAGCGATCAGCTGATCACCCGGCGACCGGCTGCAGGGAGCAATCAGCTGATCATTCACAATAGTCTGTCGCCGGTAAAACTGTAAAAAAAAAAAAATTAAAAAAAAAAAAACGGATTCCGTTGTTTTGCAGCATCCATTGTGCCACTATATGCAACACATTCGTTGCATCCGTCACACAACGCAATGCAACGGATGCCGTTCAACACAAGTGTGAAACTAGCCTTATTTACATAGTTATATAAGTGGAAAAAAGCCCCCGCTCCATCTAGTCCAACCTTCCTCCACCAATTCTACATTTTCTCATTAAGTCATTTATAACCAACAATGTTGTGCACTGAGGAAATCCTCCAGCCCTGATATAAAAGCTGTTATAGTATCTGCCATTACTCCCTCTTGTGGTCGGCATTCCACAGTCTGACCGCTCTAACTGTAAAGAACCCTTTCCTATTTAGCTGCCGGAATCGCTTTTCTTCCACTCGCGGTGAGTGCCCCCTGGTCCTTAGTATTGTCCTTGGAAGGAATAAGTCATGTGCCAGTCCTTTATATTGACCACACATTTTCATATTTACTATTGGTTTATGAAATAAAAATGAAACTAATGCTTAGTTTTTAGGATCTAAGAGGTAAGGTGTCATGCCAGTGTGAGGAGACTTAAACACCTTGCATGCTCCTCTGGGAAATTAAATATATACATTGCCTCTTCAGAGAGAAAGAGGACTTGAACATATTAGGACTTGATCTATTAGAGGTGGCAATCCTAAAAGTCAATATTGACCCTTTAACGAGCCTTGCCGTATGACTTAGGATATAAGCCAAACTAGAATCTCATACTACGAAACACTGTGTCTACATATCATATGGCAAGGCTTATAATAAGTCATATGGCAAGACTCGTTAATGGGGTGTTATTGACTTTCAGTGCAAAGTATGAGATCTGATTTGGCTATATGAGAGGCTCAAACTGGGATCTAAGGGGTAAGGTTTGTCCTTGTGGAGAATAGTATGCCAGTATGAGGAGACTTAAATGCCTTGCATGCTCCTCTGGGAAATTAAATATGCACATGGCCTCTTCAGAGTGGAAGAGGACTTAAAGTCTAGTGCCATCTATTGGAATCAGTTATCCTAAAAGTCAATATCGCCTCTTTAACGAGCCTTGCCATATGACTTAGGATACAAGCCAAACCAGAATCTCAATTTATAGACACAGTGTTTTGGGGGTATGAAATTCTAGTTTGGCTTATATCCTAAGTCATATGGCAAGGCTCCTCAAATGGTCGATATTAACTTTTAGGATTGCCACCTCTAATAGGTGGTGGTGTTACAGTTCAAGTCTTCTTTATCTCTGAAGAGGCAATGTACATATTTACTTTCCCAGAGGAGCATGCAAGGTGTTTAAGTCTCCTCATAATGGCACGTCACTCTCCACATGGAGAACCTTACGCCTTTCATACAGCCAAATCAGACATCATACTTTGCCCTGATGAGGGTCAATACCCCCGAAACACCTTATCTGCAAATTGAGACTCTAGTTTGGCTTATATCCTAAGTCATGTGGCAAGGCTCGTTAAATGGTCTATATTGACTCTTAGGAATGCTACTTCCAATAGGTGGCGCTAGAGTACAAGTCCTCGTCCTCTCTGAAGAGGATTTATTCATGGTTAGTTTTTCATCTTTTTGGGTATGGTGGCCCATTTAAAGGGATCCTGTCACCATGAAAATTCAGTCCAATCTTCTCAGATCATGTTACAGAAAAGAAGGCGCTGAGTAGATTGCTTTATGGATTCAGTATGACCCATGTTTTCATCATTTAATCCTCTGCTTTTTCTGGGATTTTCGGTCCAGTGGACGGTCCTATGAGTGACTGACAGCTGTCTCTGTGTGCACTCTTATAGACAGAAAGCTGTCAGTCAGTCAGATTTTACATTAACACTCGAGTTCTCACCCTCCAGCCCCCTTCACATGCCCATTTACACGTGTGACATGTTCCATTTTGACCATCCATGTTGCCATTCGTGTGTAAGTATTTGTCATCCGTGACGTCCGAATGACACGTACCAGGAAGAATAGATAGCTAGATTTTACAGTTAGTAGCCAAATTAATAATTAATTTGAAAAAAAAAACTATGTGTAGTCTCCCCCATTTTTGATAACCAGCAAAGGTAAAGCAGACAGCTGGGGGCTGATATTATCAGGTTGGGAAGGTCCATGGTTATTTGGTCCTTCCCAGTCTAAAAATAGCAGCCCACAGCTGCACCAGAAGTGGAGCATCTATTAGATGCTCCAATTCTAGCGCTTCGAATCCGCTCTTCCTGATTGCCCTGGTGCAATAGCAATATTTTATTTGAAAAACACCCCCCGACTCTTACCCCGGTTCACCAATTTATTATAAGAAAAAGAGAAAAGCCATGAAGATCCAAAGTGGTCCAAGGAGTCCGCCGTAGTCCACAAAGGACAACGTGAAAGACATAAAAAGAGAATTGAAGAGCCTGTCTCTCGTTCACCAATTTATTAGAAAGCAAAGTTCCCAGCTCTGACGTAGTCCAGCGATTCCCACGACGTTCCTAGAATGTGACGATGAAAGTCTATGAAGCTTCGTTCTGAGACTCCATAGGCTTTGATGAGCATCCTCTCCCGGTGCACGCTGAACTCTGCGTGACCGAGGGACTGTGATAAGCAGCAGTCGCCTCGTCACAGAGCGCAGCGTGACCCTGCGATTCTGATGAGTGGTGACGGTACTGACATCACCGCTGATCACAGTCCCTGGGTCACACGGAGTTCATCGAGCTCTGGCAGAGGAGGGTGCACATATTTTTATGGATATTTAATAAAAATTGTTTTTAGCAATATATGGGTATTACGCATCGTTTTCCGCCTATTGTTCCCCAGAGGAGAATGTGTTTCCTATGCTATTGATGTTATTGCCGTATGACTAGTCTGGTCAGGGTCGGGGTTGCTGTTGATATTAGCTATGACATCTAGCGGATTATCATACCTTGCACAGTGGTGGGCAGTACTGGGGTCAGCACCGATCAGCGGATCCCAGCAGAGTAGTTTGTACGGCAGAGTCATTTTCCATCTCCAGAGTCACTGGGTAAGTCTCTATTCTGTACAGTGCAAGCTGTTATGGTCAGTGGGGTCCTCTCTCTCTTTCTCCTGTAGAGTGTATGTTCATATGGTCAGCGGGGTCCTCTCTCTCGTTCTCCTGTAGAGTGTATGTTCTTATGGTCAGCGGGGTCCTCTCTCTCTTTCTCCTGCAGAGTGTATGTTCTTATGGTCAGCGGGGTCCTCTCTCTCTTTCTCCTGCAGAGTGTATGTTCTTATGGTCAGCGGGGTCCTCTCTCTCGTTCTCCTGTAGAGTGTATGTTCTTATGGTCAGCGGGGTCCTCTCTCTCTTTCTCCTGCAGAGTGTATGTTCTTATGGTCAGCGGGGTCCTCTCTCTCTTTCTCCTGTAGAGTGTATGTTCTTATGGTCAGCGGGGTCCTCTCTCTCTTTCTCCTGTAGAGTGTATGTTCTTATGGTCAGCGGGGTCCTCTCTCTCTTTCTCCTGCAGAGTGTATGTTCTTATGGTCAGCGGGGTCCTCTCTCTCTTTCTCCTGTAGAGTGTATGTTCTTATGGTCAGCGGGGTCCTCTCTCTCTTTCTCCTGTAGAGTGTATGTTCTTATGGTCAGCGGGGTCCTCTCTCTCTTTCTCCTGCAGAGTGTATGTTCTTATGGTCAGCGGGGTCCTCTCTCTCTTTCTCCTGTAGAGTGTATGTTCTTATGGTCAGCGGGGTCCTCTCTTTCTCCTGCAGAGTGTATGTTCTTATGGTCAGCGGGGTCCTCTCTCTCATTCTCCTGTAGAGTGTATGTTCTTATGGTCAGCGGGGTCCTCTCTCTCTTTCTCCTGCAGAGTGTATGTTCTTATGGTCAGCGGGGTCCTCTCTCTCTTTCTCCTGTAGAGTGTATGTTCTTATGGTCAGCGGGGTCCTCTCTCTCTTTCT
The DNA here is from genome assembly GCF_048569485.1 of Anomaloglossus baeobatrachus. NCBI lineage: Eukaryota > Metazoa > Chordata > Amphibia > Anura > Aromobatidae > Anomaloglossus > Anomaloglossus baeobatrachus. Next base: position 24,596,193 of record NC_134355.1, read on the forward strand.
CCTGTAGAGTGTATGTTCTTATGGTCAGCGGGGTCCTCTCTCTCTTTCTCCTGCAGAGTGTATGTTCTTATGGTCAGCGGGGTCCTCTCTCTCTTTCTCCTGTAGAGTGTATGTTCTTATGGTCAGCAGGGTCCTCTCTCTCTTTCTCCTGTAGAGTGTATGTTCTTATGGTCAGCGGGGTCCTCTCTCTCTTTCTCCTGTAGAGTGTCAGCTCTTATGGTCAGCGGGGTCCTCTCTCTCTTTCTCCTGTAGAGTGTATGTTCTTATGGTCAGCGGGGTCCTCTCTCTCTTTCTCCTGCAGAGTGTATGTTCTTATGGTCAGCGGGGTCCTCTCTCTCCTTCTCCTGTAGAGTGTATGTTCTTATGGTCAGCGGGGTCCTCTCTCTCTTTCTCCTGCAGAGTGTATGTTCTTATGGTCAGCGGGGTCCTCTCTCTCTTTCTCCTGTAGAGTGTATGTTCTTATGGTCAGCGGGGTCCTCTCTCTCTTTCTCCTGTAGAGTGTATGTTCTTATGGTCAGCGGGGTCCTCTCTCTCTTTCTCCTGCAGAGTGTATGTTCTTATGGTCAGCGGGGTCCTCTCTCTCTTTCTCCTGTAGAGTGTATGTTCTTATGGTCAGCGGGGTCCTCGCTCTCTTTCTCCTGTAGAGTGTATGTTCTTATGGTCAGCGGGGTCCTCTCTCTCTTTCTCCTGCAGAGTGTATGTTCTTATGGTCAGCGAGGTCCTCTCTCTCTTTCTCCTGCAGAGTGTATGTTGTTATGGTCAGTGGGGTCCTCTCTCTCTTTCTCCTGTAGAGTGTATGTTCTTATGGTCAGCGGGGCCCTCTCTCTCTTTCTCCTGTAGAGTGTATGTTCTTATGGTCAGCGGGGTCCTCTCTCTCTTTCTCCTGTAGAGTGTATGTTCTTATGGTCAGTGGGGTCCTCTCTCTCTTTCTCCTGTAGAGTGTATGTTCTTATGGTCAGCGGGGTCCTCTCTCTCTCCTGTAGAGTGTATGTTCTTATGGTCAGCGGGGTCCTCTCTCTCGTTCTCCTGTAGAGTGTATGTTCTTATGGTCAGCGGGGTCCTCTCTCTCTTTCTCCTGTAGAGTGTATGTTCTTATGGTCAGCGGGGTCCTCTCTTTCTCCTGCAGAGTGTATGTTCTTATGGTCAGCGGGGTCCTCTCTCTCATTCTCCTGTAGAGTGTATGTTCTTATGGTCAGCGGGGTCCTCTCTCTCTTTCTCCTGTAGAGTGTATGTTCTTATGGTCAGCGGGGTCCTCTCTCTCTCTCTCCTGCAGAGTGTATGTTCTTATGGTCAGCGGGGTCCTCTCTCTCTTTCTCCTGCAGAGTGTATGTTCTTATGGTCAGCGGGGTCCTCTCTCTCTTTCTCCTGTAGAGTGTATGTTCTTATGGTCAGCGGGGTCCTCTCTCTCGTTCTCCTACAGAGTGTATGTTCTTATGGTCAGCAGGGTCCTCTCTCTCTTTCTCCTGCAGAGTGTATGTTCTTATGGTCAGCGGGGTCCTCTCTCTCTTTCTCCTGTAGAGTGTATGTTCTTATGGTCAGCGGGGTCCTCTCTCTCTTTCTCCTGCAGAGTGTATGTTCTTATGGTCAGCGGGGTCCTCTCTCTCTTTCTCCTGTAGAGTGTATGTTCTTATGGTCAGCGGGGTCCTCTTTCTCTTTCTCCTGCAGAGTGTATGTTCTTATGGTCAGCGGGGTCCTCTCTCTCTTTCTCCTGTAGAGTGTATGTTCTTATGGTCAGCAGGGTCCTCTCTCTCTTTCTCCTGTAGAGTGTATGTTCTTATGGTCAGCGGGGTCCTCTCTCTCTTTCTCCTGTAGAGTGTCAGCTCTTATGGTCAGCGGGGTCCTCTCTCTCTTTCTCCTGTAGAGTGTATGTTCTTATGGTCAGCGGGGTCCTCTCTCTCTTTCTCCTGCAGAGTGTATGTTCTTATGGTCAGCGGGGTCCTCTCTCTCTTTCTCCTGTAGAGTGTATGTTCTTATGGTCAGCGGGGTCCTCTCTCTCTTTCTCCTGCAGAGTGTATGTTCTTATGGTCAGTGGGGTCCTCTCTCTCTTTCTCCTGTAGAGTGTATGTTCTTATGGTCAGCGGGGTCCTCTCTCTCTTTCTCCTGCAGAGTGTATGTTCTTATGGTCAGCGGGGTCCTCTCTCTCTTTCTCCTGTAGAATGTATGTTCTTATGGTCAGCGGGGTCCTCTCTCTCTTTCTCCTGCAGAGTGTATGTTCTTATGGTCAGTGGGGTCCTCTCTCTCTTTCTCCTGTAGAGTGTATGTTCTTATGGTCAGCGGGGTCCTCTCTCTCTTTCTCCTGCAGAGTGTATGTTCTTATGGTCAGCGGGGTCCTCTCTCTCTTTCTCCTGCAGAGTGTATGTTCTTATGGTCAGTGGGGTCCTCTCTCTCTTTCTCCTGTAGAGTGTATGTTCTTATGGTCAGCGGGGTCCTCTCTCTCTTTCTCCTGTAGAGTGTATGTTCTTATGGTCAGCGGGGTCCTCTCTCTCTTTCTCCTGTAGAGTGTATGTTCTTATGGTCAGCGGGGTCCTCTCTCTCTTTCTCCTGTAGAGTGTATGTTCTTATGGTCAGCAGAATTCTCTCGCTTTCCTGTAGAGTGTCAGCTCTTATGGTCAGCAGGGTCCTCTCTCTCTTTCTCCTGTAGAGTGTATGTTCTTATGGTCAGCAGAATTCTCTCGCTTTCCTGTAGAGTGTCAGCTCTTATGGTCAGTAGGGTCTTCTCTCTTCTGTAGAGTGTAAGCTCTTATGGTCATCAGGGTCCTCTCTCTCTTTCCCCTGTAGAGTGTAAACTCCTCTGGTCAGCAGAGTCCTATCTCCTGTAGGGTGTAATTTTTTATGGCCAGTGGGGTCCTCTCTTTCTCCTGTAGAATGTAAGCTCCTATTGTCAGTGGGGTCCTCTCTCCTGTAGAGTATAAGTTATTATGGTCAGTGAGATCATCTCTCTCTCCTGTAGAGTGTAAACTCTTATGGTCAACAGGGTCCTTTTGCCCTCTCTCCTATAGGGTGTAAACTCCTATTGTTAGCAGGTTCCTCTCTCTCTCTATCTCCTGTAGCGTGTAAGCTTTTATGGTCAGTAGGGTCCCCTCTCTCTCTTTTTCTCCTGTAAAGTGTAAGCTTTTATGGGCAGCGGGTCCTCCTTCTCCTGTAGAATGTAAACTCTTATGATCAGCTGGGTCCCCTGTCTCTCTCTCCTGTAGAGTGTAAGCTTTTATATTCAGCGGGTCCCTCTCTTTCTCCTGTAGAGTGTAAGCTCTTATGGCCAGTGGGGTCCTCTCTCTCTTCGGTAAAGTGTAAGCTCTTATGGTCAGTGGGGTCCTCTCTCTTTCCTGTAAAGTGTAAGTTCTTATGGTCAGTGGGATCATCTTTCTTTCCCTCCTGTAGAGTGTAAGCTCTTATGGTCAGTGGGGTCCTTTTTCTCTCCTGTAAAATGTAAGCTCTTATGGTCAGTGGGGTTCTCTTTCTCTCCTGTAGGGTATAAGCTCTTATGGTCAGTGGGGTCCTCTTTCTCTCCTGTAGAGTGTAAGCTCTTATGGTTAGTGGAGTCCTCTTTCTCTCCTGTAGAGTGTAAGCTCTTATGTTTAGTGGGTCCTCTTTATCTCTTGTAGAGTGTAAGCTCTTATGGTCAGTGGGGTCCTCTCTCTCCTGTAGAATGTAAACTCTTATGGACAGTGCGGTCCTCTCTCTCCTGTAGAGTGTAAGCTCTTATGGTCAGTGGGGTCCTCTCTCTCCTGTAGAGTGTAAGCTCTTATGGTCAGTGCGGTCCTCTCTCCTGTAGAGTGTAAACTCTTATGGTCAGTGGGGTCCTCTCTCTCCTGTAGAGTGTAAGCTCTTATGGTTTGTGGCATCCTCTCTCTCTCCTATAGAGTGTAAGCTCTTATGGTTAGTGGGGTCCTCTCTCTCCTGTAGAGTGTAAGCTCTTATAGTCAGTGGGGTCCTCTCTCCTGTAGGGTGTAAGCTCTTATGGTCAGTGGGGTCCTCTCTCTCCTGTAGAGTGTAAGCTCTTATAGTCAGTGGGGTCCTCTCTCCTGTAGAGTGTAAGCTCTTATGGTCAGTGGGGTCCTCTCTCTCCTGTAGAGTGTAAGCTCTTATGGTCAGTGGGGTCCTCTTTCTCTCCTGTAGAGTGAGAGCTCTTATGGTTAGTGGGGTCATCTTTCTCTCCTGTAGAGTGTAAGCTCTTATGGTCAGTGGGGTCCTCTTTCTCTCCTGTAGGGTGTAAGCTCTTATGGTCAGTGGGGTCCTCTTCCTTCTCTCACAAATGTGTATTTTCTAGCAATTACAAGCCTTCCCATATTAAGATTCGGGCAAACTTATTTGCAAAGCTGCCGAATTCTTCTCTACTGAGAACTCATCAGTGAGCTCTTTCTGAAGTCTGTAGCTCACTTATCCGCCTGATTTATGATCGCATCAAGGGTCTGCTAAACTATGATAATCGGTGGTCCTAAATCAGCGCAGAGACGTCCATAAGAAAATAGATAAAGGGTTACAAACCCCATATCAAAACAGCTCACTGAATGATTCTTAGTTACCTCACTTTGCAGCCAGAATTATGCAGGTAAGTAATGAGCCTGTAAAAGTTAACAAGGGCAAAAATTATAAATGAAACATAATTTTCAAAATTATTTATATATTTATTTAAAGAGTACTACCTTTTTTATTTAAGAAAAAGAGAAACAGCCAAAAAGCATGCATTAATAAAAAGGCATCAAATAAAAAATGTACTTTTGCTAGCTGCAGTACCGGTTTCTACCACTGGAAAAGGTGACAATGTTTCCATAGACTTCAGTGTAATAGCGCCACCATAAAGATATGGGTCTGATATGAGTTATTATCCCTTTAAATATGTCCTACGTTTGCTACAAGTGATGGTAAATCCTCCAGATGTCTCATATACAGTAATATCTTCATTCATACGGGCGGCACGGTGGCTCAGTGGTTAGCACTACAGCCTTGCAGCGCTGGGGTCCTGGGTTCAAATCCCACCAAGGACAACATCTGCAAGGAGTTTGTATGTTCTCCCCGTGTTTGCGTGGGTTTAGATTGTGAGGCCCAATGGGGACAGTGTTGGCATTGTACTGTATGTAAAGCACCGTGGAATTAATAGCGCTATATAAATGAAGAAAATTATTATTAATTATGTATTATTATTAATTATTATTTTTTATTATTATTAATAATTATTCAGAAGCTTTTCCCTAATCTGTAAAAACACTTATCTGCATGAAAAGAGACCATTGCTGAAATGTACGGGGCAGATGAATATGCATGCTCATTGTTTCTGATCATACATTTGCATCATAAATCCATCTTATTCCGCATTATATGTCGCATGATAATGACTTGGGTTTATAATAATGCAGACGCCGCTGGACTAATATTTTATCAAAGCAAAGTTATTGGACATAAAAGGGTGAATTTTCTATGAGCAGTTGATTGTTGCTTCCCCCGGGAGCGACGTGTCGGGGGAGGGGGGGGGGATGAAATTGATGTGTAAAAACAGAATGAGAACAGGGAGGGGGTTTACATTTGATTCATTGCCTCCGGTGAATTTATTAAAATGTGACTATAGTACCTGGGCGATCGCAGCAGAACACAGGCATTTTACTATAAGCATCAATCTGCGGAAAGCGGCAGAAGAGACACACATGTACCTGTCACAGGGTTTAATCAACCTGTCTCTCAACAACAGAAATAGGTGCTCGAAGGGATATAAGCGAACGTGCCACAAATCCACCCAAGAATACAATAATACTGCTCCTATGTACAAGAATATAACTACTATAATACTAACCCTATGTATAAGAATATAACTACTATAATACTGCCCCCTATGTATAAGAATATAACTACTATAATACTGCCCCTATGTACAAGAATATAACTACTATAATACTGCCCTCTATGTACAAGAATATAACTACTATAATACTGCCTCTATGTACAAGAATATAACTACTATAATACTGCCCCTATGTACAAGAATATAACTACTATAATACTGCCCCTATATACAAGAATATAACTACTATAATACTGCCCCTATATACAAGAATATAACTACTATAATACTGACCCTATGTATAAGAATATAACTACTATAATACTGCTCCTATGTACAAGAATATAACTACTATAATACTGACCCTATGTATAAGAATATAACTACTATAATACTGCTCCTATGTACAAGAATATAATTACTATAATACTGCCCCTATGTACAAGAATATAACTACTATAATACTGCCCCTATGTACAAGAATATAGCTACTATAATACTGCCCCTATGTACAAGAATATAACTACTATAATACTGACCCTATGTATAAGAATATAACTACTATAATACTGCCCCTATGTACAAGAATATAACTACTATAATACTGCTCCTATGTACAAGAATATAACTACTATAATACTGCCCTCTATGTACAAGAATATAACTACTATAATACTGCCCCCTATGTACAGGAATATAACTACTATAATACTGCCCCCTATGTACAAGAATATAACTACTATAATGCTGCTCCCCTATGTACAAGAATATAACTACTATAATACTGCCCCCTATGTACAGGAATATCACTACTATAATACTGCCCCCTATGTACAAGAATATAACTACTATAATACTGCCCCTATGCACAAGAATATAACTACTATAATACTGCCCCTATGTACAAGAATATAACTACTATAATACTGCCCCTATGTACAAGAATATAACTACTATAATACTGCCCCTATGTACAAGAATATAACTACTATAATACTGCCCCTATGTACAAGAATATAACTACTATAATACTGCTCCTATGTACAAGAATATAACTACTATAATACTGCCCCCTATACACAAGAATATAACTACTATAATACTGCCCCTATGTACAAGAATATAACTACTATAATACTGCCACCTATGTACAAGAATATAACTACTATAATACTGCCCTCTATGTACAAGAATATAACTACTATAATACTGCCCTTATGTACAAGAATATAACTACTATAATACTGCCCCCATGTACAAGAATATAACTACTATAATACTGCTCCTATGTACAAGAATATAACTACTATAATACTGCCCCCTATATACAAGAATATAACTACTATAATACTGCTCCTATGTACAAGAATATAACTACTATAATACTGCCCCCTATATACAAGAATATAACTACTATAATACTGCCACCTATGTACAAGAATATAACTACTATAATACTTCCCCTATGTACAAGAATATAACTACTATAATACTGCCCCTATGTACAAGAATATAACTACTATAATACTGCCCCTAGGTACAAGAATATAACTACTATAATACTGCCCCTATGTACAAGAATATAACTACTATAATACTGCCCCTAGGTACAAGAATATAACTACTATAATACTGCCCCCTATGTACAAGAATATAACTACTATAATACTGCCCCCTATGTACAAGAATATAACTACTATAATACTGCCCCTATGTACAAGAATATAACTACTATAATACTGCCCCTATGTACAAGAATATAACTACTATAATACTGCCCCATGTACAAGAATATAACTACTATAATACTGCCCCTATGTACAAGAATATAACTACTATAATACTGCCCCCTATGTACAAGAATATAACTACTATAATACTGCCCCTATGTACAAGAATATAACTACTATAATACTGCCCCTATGTACAGGAATATAACTACTATAATACTGCCCCCTATGTACAGGAATATAACTACTATAATACTGCCCCCTATGTACAGGAATATAACTACTATAATACTGCCCCTATGTACAAGAATATAACTACTATAATACTGCCCCCTATATACAAGAATATAACTACTATAATACTGCCCTTATGTACAGGAATATAACTACTATAATACTGCTCCTATGTACAAGAATATAACTACTATAATACTGCCCCTATGTACAGGAAAATAACTACTATAATACTGCCCCCTATGTACAGGAATATAACTACTATAATACTGCCCCTATGTACAAGAATATAACTACTATAATACTGCCCCTATGTACAAGAATATAACTACTATAATACTGCTCCTATGTACAAGAATATAACTACTATAATACTGCTCCTATGTACAAGAATATAACTACTATAATACTGCCCCTATGTACAAGAATATAACTACTATATTACTGCCCCTATGTACAAGAATATAACTACTATAATACTGCCCCTATGTACAAGAATATAACTACTATAATACTGCCCCTATGTACAAGAATATAACTACTATAATACTGCCCCTATGTACAAGAATATAACTACTATAATACTGCTCCTATGTACAAGAATATAACTACTATAATACTGCTCCTATGTACAAGAATATAACTACTATAATACTGCTCCTATGTACAAGAATATAACTACTATAATACTGCCCCTATGTACAAGAATATAACTACTATATTACTGCCCCTATGTACAAGAATATAACTACTATAATACTGCCGCCTATGTACAAGAATATAACTACTATAATACTGCTCCCTATGTACAAGAATATAACTACTATAATACTGCCCCTATGTACAAGAATATAACTACTATAATACTGCTCCTATGTACAAGAATATAACTACTATAATACTGCTCCTATGTACAAGAATATAACTACTATAATACTGCCCCTATGTACAAGAATATAACTACTATATTACTGCCCCTATGTACAAGAATATAACTACTATAATACTGCCCCTATGTACAAGAATATAACTACTATAATACTGCCCCTATGTACAAGAATATAACTACTATAATACTGCCCCCTATATACAAGAATATAACCACTATAATACTGCCCCTATGTACAACAATATAACTACTATAATACTGCCCCCTATATACAAGAATAAAACTACTATAATACTAACCCCTATGTACAAGAATATAACTACAATAATACTGCCACTATGTACAAGAATATAACTACTATAATACTGCCCCCTATGTACAAGAATATAACTACTATAATACTGCCTCCTATGTACAAGAATATAACTACTATAATACTGCCCTATGTACAAGAATATAACTGCTATAATACTGGCCCTATGTACAAGAATATAATTACTATAATACTGCCCCCCTATGTACAAGAATATAACTACTATAATACTGCCCCTATGTACAAGAATATAACTACTATAATACTGCCCTATGTACAAGAATATAACTGCTATAATACTGGCCCTATGTACAAGAATATAATTACTATAATACTGCCCCCCTATGTACAAGAATATAACTACTATAATACTGCCCCTATGTACAAGAATATAACTACTATAATACTGCCTCCTATGTACAAGAATATAACTACTATAATACTGCCCTATGTACAAGAATATAACTGCTATAATACTGGCCCTATGTACAAGAATATAATTACTATAATACTGCTCCTATGTACAAGAATATAACTACTATAATACTGCTCCTATGTACAGGAATATAACTACTATAATACTGCTCCCTATGTACAAGAATATAACTACTATAATACTGCCCTATGTACAAGAATATAACTGCTATAATACTGGCCCTATGTACAAGAATATAATTACTATAATACTGCCCCCCTATGTACAAGAATATAACTACTATAATACTGCCCCTATGTACAAGAATATAACTACTATAATACTGCTCCTATGTACAAGAATATAACTACTATAATACTGCTCCCTATGTACAAGAATATAACTACTATAATACTGCCGCCTATGTACAAGAATATAACTACTATAATACTGCTCCCTATGTACAAGAATATAACTACTATAATACTGCCCCTATGTACAAGAATATAACTACTATAATACTGCTCCTATGTACAAGAATATAACTACTATAATACTGCCCCTATGTACAAGAATATAACTACTATAATACTGCCCCTATGTACAAGAATATAACTACTATAATACTGCCCCCTATATACAAGAATATAACCACTATAATACTGCCCCTATGTACAACAATATAACTACTATAATACTGCCCCCTATATACAAGAATATAACCACTATAATACTGCCCCTATGTACAACAATATAACTACTATAATACTGCCCCCTATATACAAGAATATAACCACTATAATACTGCCCCCTATATACAAGAATATAACCACTATAATACTGCCCCTATGTACAACAATATAACTACTATAATACTGCCCCCTATATACAAGAATAAAACTACTATAATACTGCCCCTATGTACAAGAATATAACTACAATAATACTGCTACTATGTACAAGAATATAACTACTATAATACTGCCCCTATGTACAAGAATATAACTACTATAATACTGCTACTATGTACAAGAATATAACTACTATAATACTGCCCCTATGTACAAGAATATAACTACTATAATACTGCCTCCTATGTACAAGAATATAACTACTATAATACTGCTCCCTATGTACAAGAATATAACTACTATAATACTGCCCCTATGTACAAGAATATAACTACTATAATACTGCTCCCTATGTACAAGAATATAACTACTATAATACTGCCCCTATGTACAAGAATATAACTGCTATAATACTGGCCCTATGTACAAGAATATAATTACTATAATACTGCCCCCCTATGTACAAGAATATAACTACTATAATACTGCCCCTATGTACAAGAATATAACTACTATAATACTGCCTCCTATGTACAAGAATATAACTACTATAATACTGCCCTATGTACAAGAATATAACTGCTATAATACTGGCCCTATGTACAAGAATATAATTACTATAATACTGCTCCTATGTACAAGAATATAACTACTATAATACTGCTCCTATGTACAGGAATATAACTACTATAATACTGCCCCTATGTACAAGAATATAACTACTATAATACTGCTCCCTATGTACAAGAATATAACTACTATAATACTGCTCCTATGTACAAGAATATAACTACTATAATACTGCTCCTATGTACAAGAATATAACTACTATAATACTGACCCTATGTACAAGAATATAACTACTATAATACTGCTCCTATGTACAAGAATATAACTACTATAATACTGCTCCTATGTACAAGAATATAACTACTATAATACTATTCATATGTACAAGTGCAGTGAACATGTGATAAATCGCTGTTATTTGAGGTGACTATCATCCGCAGTGGATTATTTATGGATTAAGTACATAACTGACAATCTCAGATGCTTTCTAGTCTCCGCACATTACCCAGGACCTTGATATCTCGGTATATTTTCCATTATCAGTGTTGTGTGGTGGATTCGGGCAGCCGGGAAGTCTGGAGACAACTGATGTGTTCTTTTCTCGTTCCTCCTTTTTCTTGTGCCCGCAGGGTGGTTGCCATAGTAACAAGATGCCAGGTACCATCTTACTTGTGAATAAATCTACAGAATAAAGCAACAAAAAAAATATTGTTTGCTTCCGCCGCGTCTCGTATCTTCACAGAAATTTCTGTGGTTGCATTAAATCAATTTATTTTGTGTGCTGAGCGAAAAAAAAAAAAGCTGACAAGAAATGTATCATCCAGGGGATAAGTAGGTTAATGGCGGGAAGGATAAATGAGGCGGAAGTTGGCATTTAGGGAGCAGATAGGCCGCAGGATTGGAGGAGGGCAGACACAAACAACACTAAGGGCTCCCGTACAAGCCCTCCATGGACTCTGCCCTCAGCGAACTCCCAGCTTCTCATATTCAAAAAGAACGATGGTCAGAAAAACACATTTCCCATGAAAACAAATGGTTTTATTCCAGGCATTCATGGTAATATGTCAGTGAAAGGGTTAAAGGTAACATCTTTAGGGGTTTCGGGCAATGAATTGGTTAATGATAACATTCCTGGTGGTCTAGAGCTATAAAGGAGTAATGATAACATTACTGGTGGTCGCGAACAATGAGGTGGTCAATGATAACATTCCTGGTGGGCTAGAGCTTTAATTGAGTAATGATAACATTACTGGTGGTATCCAGCAATGAGGTAATAATGATAACATTCCCTGTAGCCTAGAGCTATAAACTGGTGGTCTCGAACAATGAGGTAGTTAATGATAAGATTCCTGGTGGGCTAGAGTTATAAAGGAGTAATCATATCATTTATTACTGGTGGACTGGAGTGATGAAGTGGTTAATGATAACATTCCTGGTGGCCTAGAGCTATAATGGAGTAATGATATTATTACTGGTGGTCTCGAACAATGAGTTGGTTAATGATAACATTCCTGGTGGCTAACAGCTATAAAGGAGTAATCACAACATTACTGGTGGTGTCAAACAATGAGGATTAATGATAACATTCCTGGTGGGCTAGAGCTATAAAGGAGTAATGATAACATTACTGGTGGCCTCCAGCAATGAGGTGGTTAATGATAACATTCCTGGTGGGCTAGAGCTATACAGGAGTAATCATGACATTACTGGTGGTCTCCGGCAATGAGGTGGTTAATGATAGCATTCCTGGTGGGCTAGAGCTATAAAGGAGTAATGATAACATTACTGGTGGCCTCGACCAATGAGGTGGTTAATGATAACATTCCTGGTGGGCTAGAGCTATAAAGGAGTAATCATATTATTACTGGTGGTCTCGAACAATGAGTTGGTTAATGATAACATTCCTGGTGGGCTAGAGCTATAAAGGAGTAATCATATTATTACTGGTGGTCTCGAACAATGAGTTGGTTAATGATAACATTCCTGGTGGGCTAGAGCTATAAAGGATGGCGGCCTCGAGCAATGAGGTGGTTAATGATAACATTCCTGGTGAGCGAGAACTATACAGGAGTAATCATGACATTACTGGTGGTCTCCGGCAATGAGGTGGTTAATGATAACATTCCTGGTGGGTAAGAGCAGTGAAAAGGTGTACAATAACATCCCTGGTGGTGTAGGTAATGAAAAGATAGACTGTCCCTGGTGGTCCAGGATACTAAATTAATATCAATAAGTGGTCTAGGGCAAAGAAAAAGTTAATGATGGGATTCATGGTGGTCTATGGTTGATTAGAGGTTAACTACCGTATAACATGCTTGGAGGATTCAAATCTAGCATCATTTAATGATAATGTCTCTATGAGCTAGGGCACTGAAGGAGTGAAGGAAAACACAAATCACTCACACACATGGGTAAAGACAAGAGGGGAAGGCGAGGCAGCATCCAAATGGTCCCTGTACAGACTAAAAGACCCTAGCTGCTCATCCACGGGCACCACCTCTAATCTGGCTCCCTAAAAGGCCACTGAGGAGTTTCTCGCAGCTCCTGAAGGATCAAAGGGGGGGCCGCCACACACTGCCTACAAGGGGGGGAGGAAGGTGTGAAGGAACAACAGGAAACCCAGTGTGAGATAAAGTTCAAATAAAAAAAGTTCAAATAAGGTGAAAGGATTAGAGGTTGGGAGGGAAAACACTGGGACTCACAGCAGACACTCAACTGGTGTGTACTTCAAAGGTCAAACCCTAAGCTGAAAGGCTCAAATTCCCAGAGACAAGACAACATAGAGATAAAGCCAGCAATGAAGGTGAACATGGATAACCCAACCCAAAATGTTATAGGGTAGACCAAACCGGGAAAATGAGAAACACCCGGAGAGGAGCAAACCAAGAAAGGAAAACAAAGACAATAAGGACTATCACCACTAGGACAGGGAACAAAAAGGAAATAGCCCAGCTGTAAAGCGGTGCTCAGGTCCAGTCTCATTAGGTTTTACGGCAGCGTCAGGCTCTGTTTACACTGCAGAGCCTGACAGGCAATGGGATGTCTCCTAGTTGTTCAGCCAGAGCTGGGCGTCGGCTGTTTCATGTGCTCTGTTCCTCAAACCCACAGGGGTTCATTTCTGCTGACAGGGAAACGTTGCTAGGAGCTCAGGTTGCTAATTACCAATCACAGCCATCTCCTTCCTATAAAAGCTTCTGGACCTTGCTATTCGGTGCCGATTATAGCTTCAGCGTAGCTCCAGCGATTGGTCTTATTCGTGATCCTGTTCATGGTGATGTGTTGTGATTTTGCGTGGTGTGGAAGTTTCCCTGTTGTGCTTTACCGTCCTTCCTTTTCCTTCATTCCCCTGTACACGTATAGTCTCTCATTTGTGTTTGAATGCGGTGTGTATGAGTTTTCGTTATCCCTTGTTCGTGTCGTTTCTGTTGGGTTTTGGTTATTGTGTATCCGGCCCACCCCAAGGGTGTAGGAGAGGGGGAGTAAGATAAGGGCATGGACAGGAGTTAGTGTTACGAACCGGCGCCGCCATAGCCGCAAGCAGCCTGCTGCGGTTCTTGTTGCGCCCAGGCGCTGGCTGCCGTTCTTGGCTGTGCCTCGGGTCGTCCAGTTGGCTGCTCCTTCCACCACGTCTAAGTGTGGAGAGGCGGCTAGTGTGCATGCGTGCGCCGATTTACCCCAGCCAGAGTCTAAGCCCGGTGTTTTGCCTACTGAGCATGCTCAGCCTGTTTGTGTTATGTCTGAGACTAAGTCCTCAGTTCTGGCTACTGAGCATGCTCCCACAATTAACCCTAACAGCCTCTTTGCACAGGTACTTGGACTTCGTGCTGTGTCTAAGTTCTGGGATGTGCCTACTGAGCATGCTCAGGCAGATAGTCTGATTTCTGAGCCTGTTGTTCAGGCTACTGAGCATGCTCAGGCACTTAGTGCATCAGAGGCTAGGTCCGGTAAGGACCTCACTGAGCATGTCCGTGAGGTGGCAGGCCCTGATAGGGTAGAGGGTGTCAGGTGTCCTGATGACGTGGCCACTCCGGACTGGCTCGCAGAGGCCTGCCCCTATGATCTGGCACCTCACCATTGGTCGTCAGACGATGACTGGTGACGTGTTTGGGGCGTGGCTGCCATGAGGTCATCAATGACATGGCGGTTCCGGATAGGCCGCTGGTGACGTCGCTGCTGACATGGCACTCTGCTATTGGACCTTGGTGGTTCCACCCTAGGTTTGGGGTGGACCCAGGTTATAAAAGGGGCTGGAGACAATATGGAGGTGCGCAGTCTTCATTTAGAGTTCATGGTGGCATAAGCTTTGTTGGAAGCGGTAGGTAGGGCTAGGCAAACGGTGCCTGTCACGCCAAGATTCGTGGCTGAGCACATGAGGGTCAGGCGCCGTGCTTCCTTGCTACCGTTCCAGTTGTTATATAGCAGTCCAGTGGCGTTAACTGGACTGCGGCTGCTGTGTCACCTGTCCGTTTGTGCCTCCTACGCACACGGACAACATACCTGTTGCGTTACTTGTCCGGTTGTGTTCTCTACGCACACGGTCAGCATACCTGCTGTGTCACCTGTCCGAGAGTGCCCTCTACGGACAGCGTATTCCAGAACCCCTGTGGAGTTAACAGGGTGTTCCTGGATTGGGTGTGTGAACCCTATTTCTCTCCTCGGCTTCCCAGTCAAATGCTACTGGTGTGACTACCTGGTCTGACGTGTCTTACACACGTGGCCGACAGGGCGCTGTCGCAGCCGTCTTCTCGGTCAACGCTAACTGGTTACCATCCGGCCTGATGTGTTCCCTACACACGTGGTCGGAGTAGCGCCCGCTCCACCGAGACGCTCACTGGGTTGTCGTCCGGTTTGACATGTCCCTACACACGTAACCAGTTCCCAGGTCTCCTGAGTTATCTCTGAGTCATCAGCTCTATAGTCTCCGCTTAACCAACAGGGTGCCAGCAGCTCCATTGCCATCTGGAGCACGGTGGGCCCCGACTGGCGATTGGGATATATACCCCCTGGTCCTAATCTGCCGGTTCCCCCATAACAGTTAGGGTCACGCTGGGGGCTCGGACCTGTCTACCATCAAACCTACCTCTGAGATAAGGGACAGTGCAGGATCCCGTGTCTGAGGGCCAGTCTAGGTACCCCTGTTCTGTCATTACATACCTAATGACACCAGCAGAGGAACCAACTACAAAACCATAGGTCACCAAATTGAATTCCCAAGCTGAGGTATGACAGGTATGATAAAAAGTTTATTGTAACATTCTTGATGATCTAGGAAGAACTGCAAATAAAGTAAGGGTATATTGAGGAAATGAGTAATATATCAAGCTTCGGTCTCGATCCGGTGGCCTTGAGCTCTGTGGTTGGTTTCCTTCCCTGCTGAGCCACAGCCTAGCCAGTCTCTGTCCGAATACTGATGATGATTTTACCTTGGCTTCTCTTCCATTGGTTTGCAGTTATCAGGTGTTCTCACTTGCTCATTGTCTCTGTCCTATCACATCCCAGGTGGGGCTATTTATACTCTCCTGATTCCAGTCTTCTCTGCTGGTTATATTTCTATGTTGATTACTGCTAAGGAGTTGCAGCCCTGCCACTAAGGGATTTAGGCAGAGACCAGTGTTGTTTTCTGTATTTTCTCATTCGCCTTTCCTACACCTATGTTCTGTTTTCTGTTAGGTTGGTAGGAGTTTACCTTTACTTGCATTTATTATTTCTCCTTTGTCCACTTGTGCACGTGTTTTATGTTTCCTGACCTTGACTCCCCTTTCATCAATTTTTCCCTTTCTTGGTTTGCAGTGCATAGCAACCTCCCCTCCGGTTCCTTAGGAGGTACGAGAAACAACCTGATGGCCTTTCAGGCAGACGGGTCCAATTTGTGGTATTTTAGTTGTGCGGCTAGGGATATTTCAGTCTGTACAGGAGCTTTTAGGGTGTTCTGCAGTTAGGGATACTAGTCTGTATAGGAGCCAGTAGGGTGTGGGTACAGTTGCAGTGGGATAGGCTTTCTTCTCCCATTACCCATGTTTATGTACATGCATAATATATAACATCTTTGTGGAATAGAGTCATCAAGAAGTTAGTTCTAACAATCCTGGTTGGGCTGTAAAGGTTTTAAAGATAACCTCTTTGTTGCCTACAGTACTGAAGGATTTAATAATAATGTCCTTGTGGGCTAGGGCAGTGAAGGATTTATTAGCTTAGTGGTTAGCGCTGGGGTCCTGTGTTCAAGTCCTACTAAGGACAACATCTGCAAGGAGTTTGTATGTTCTCCCCGTGTCTGCGTGGGTTTCCTCTGGGCACTCCAAAAACATACTGATAGGGAATTTAGATTGTGAGCCCCAATGGGGACAGTGATGCTGATGTATGTAAAGCGCTATGGAATTAATAGCGCTATATAAATGAATAAATATGATTTTTACTATTGCTTACAACTTTGTAGGCTAGAGCAGTCTATGGTTTAATGATAATGTCCTTGTGGGCTAGGGCAGTGAAGGGTTTATTGATGACATCTTTTAGGCTACAGCAGTCAAGGATTTATTATTATTATTATTATTATTCATATTCTTATTCTTATTATTATTAATAATAATGTCCTTGTGGGCTATGGCAGTGAAGGGTTTATTGATTACATCTTTTAGGCTACAGCAGTCAAGGATTTAATTATTATTATTATTGTTGTTATTATTATTAATATTATTATTATTATTAATAATAATAATAATAATAATGTCCTTGTGGACTAGGGCAGTGAAGGGTGTATTTATAACATCTTTGTAGGCTAGAGCACTCAAGGGTTTAATGATAATGTCCTTGTGGGCTAGAGCAGTGAAGGGTTTATTGATGACATCTTTTAGGCTATAGCAGTCAAGGATTTTTTATTATTATTATAATTATTATTATTAATAATAATAATAATAATGTCCTTGTGGGCTAGGGCAGTGAAGGGTTTATTGATTACATCTTTTAGGCTACAGCAGTCAAGGATTTATTATTATTCTTGTTGTTGTTATTATTATTATTATTATTAATAATAATAATGTCCTTGTGGGCTAGGGCAGTGAAGGGTGTATTTATAACATATTTGTAGGCTAGAGCACTCAAGGGTTTAATGATAATGTCCTTGTGGGCTAGGTCGGTGAAGGGTTTATTGATGACATATTTTAGGCTACAGCAGTGAAGGATTTATTATTATTATTATTATTATTATTATTATTATTATTATTTATGTCCTTGTGGGCTAGGGCAGTGAAGGGTGTATTTATAACATCTTTGTATTCTAGAGAAGTTAAGGGTTTAATTATAATGTCCTTGTGGGCTAGGGTAGTGAAGGGTTTATTGCTAACATCTTTGTAGGTTACAGCAATCAAGGGTTTATTAATAATAATAATAATAATAATAATAATAATAATAATAATAATGTCCATGTGGGCTAGAAAAGTGAAAGGTTTAAAATAAAAAGTGAAAAATAAAGAAAAAAGAAGGATTGTAGAGATGAACTTCAATGTCTGAGGGAAGGTAGGCGGCCACCCGAGTTGTCTGGCAGCAGTTTTAGTGGAAACATTGATAATATTCCTGGTGGTCTAGGGGAACTGTTGGGTGTCTAACCTGGACCAATCACTTACAAATTACCTACCCACAGATTAAACCAAAAGTAAGTGACTTCATCAACACCAGACAATTTGGGGTCCTTTCAACTTTCCCTCAGTAGATGATTGTAAAGAAAAAAAGAAGGATCCCTGGTGGTCTAGAGGATGCAATGGGTGTCTAATCTCCACAGATCACTAGTGAATAACCTATCCCCAT
The DNA here is from genome assembly GCF_048569485.1 of Anomaloglossus baeobatrachus. Taxonomy (NCBI): domain Eukaryota; kingdom Metazoa; phylum Chordata; class Amphibia; order Anura; family Aromobatidae; genus Anomaloglossus; species Anomaloglossus baeobatrachus. The sequence goes on from NC_134355.1 coordinate 24,614,765, forward strand.
GAATTCATCATCAATAATAAAGTATCAAAAAATTTTGTTTTGTCAGAACCAAGAAATATTGATGATCCCGGCTCCTAATCCCGCATCTTGTGGCTCCGTGCAATATATTTACCTGTTATGAGGACAACATTGCCAACCCTCAGACACGGAGGGAGCCGGCAGCGCCCGCCTGGCACAGACGTAGACCGGGCCTTGTGTATAGAGGATATCTTGACCTCCAGTAACATCATTTACATGTTTAATTAATGGCGGTAATGAGATGGAGGATAGAATAATAAGAATATAATGATATCGCTTTAATTCCACAATAAGAGCTCACATTATCCGGGTAAGTGATGACTTTGCTCGCAGCTAAATGGATAATTCTGTGCTTTTCAATTAAAAAAAAAAAAAAAACAAGTGAAAATATAATTTTCCTGTTTAGAATCTCCAGCAATAAAAGTTCAAGGCGGACGTAATTCAATTAACATCCACAGATCGGATATTCAGCGCGGCCGGGGGGGGGGGGATTCTAGAATTTAGTAGAAATGTCAATTTCATCTTAGAGCCCCGAGTGGAGACTCCTCCGATACAATACTGGAAATGTATTCAACAGTCACATAATGCACAACATATAGCGAGCAGAGCTGCAGTGTAAAGCATGGGCTAGAGTAGATGTTTTAAATTTGATGGTGATGCCATGTCAGAGAGCCATAGCCTTATCTTGTTGCAAAAACTGTAACATGCTAATGAATAGAGTGTTGTGCAGAATCATGTCTACTGTAACACAATAGTAAAAGTGAATACACTAAACCTTGTAAACGACCTTATGGGAGGAATCTGCTTCTTTCTCCACTTATGCGACACTTCACCCAGCTGCGCCTCCCTCCAGAACTCATCATTCTCTCTGAAAAACTGCTAAAATCCATCCATAAAATGCACTGTCAGTTCACAGAAGGATCAGATTACAGCTGCCTATTGAGGTCTATGGTGAATGAAAGGGGAAGAACAGATCAATTGAGACTTACAAAGAGACCTCTGTACTATCTTACCCAAGTGCTGGATTCACAGCTACTCTGTTCAATACAACTGTGCAATGTCCTGCTTTCTAGTTACTGTTTTATCTCACCTCTGTGCTGGATTCACAGCTACACTGCTATACACTGTGTGCAGAATTATTAGGCAAATGAGTATTTTGATCACATGATACTTTTTATACATGTCGTCCTACTCCAAGCTGTATAGGCTGAGAGCCAACTACCAATTAAGTAAATCAGGTGATGTGCCTCTCTGTAATGAGGAGGGGTGCGGTGTAATGACATCAAACACTCTATATAAGGTGTGCTTAATTATAAGGCAACTTCCTTTCCTTTGGCAAAATGGGTCAGAAGAGAGATTGGACGGGCTCTGAAAAGTCCATATTGTGCGATGTCTTGCAGAGGGACGCAGCAGTCTTGAAATTGACAAACCTTTGAAGCGTGATCACCGAACAATCAAGCGTTTCATGGCAAATAGCCAACAGGGTCGCAAGAAGCGTGCGGGGCAAAAAGGCGCAAAATAACTGCCCATGAATTGAGGAAAATCAAGCGTGAAGCTGCCAAGATGCCATTTGCCACCAGTTTGGCCTATTTCAGAGCTGCAATGTTACTGGAGTATCAAAAAGCACAAGGTGTGCCATACTCAGGGACATGGCCAAGGTAAGGAAGGCTGAAAACCACCACCTCTGACCAAGAAACATAAGATAAAACATCAAGACTGGGCCAAGAAATATCTTAAGACTGATTTTTCCCAGGTTTTATGGAGTGATGAAATGAGAGTGACTCTTGATGGGCAGATGGATGGGCCAGAGGCTGGATCAGTAAAGGGCAGAGAGCTCCACTCCGACTCAGACGCCAGCAAGGTGGAGGTGGGCACTGGTATGGGCTGGGATCATCAAAGATCAACTTGTGGGACCTTTTCGGGTTGAGGATGGAGTGAAGCTCAACTCCCAGATCTACTGCCAGTTTCTGGAAGACAACTTCTTCAAGCAGTGGTACAGGAAGAAGTCGCTATCGTTCAAGAAAAACATGATTTTCATGCAGGACAATGCTCCATCACATGCATCCAACTACTCCACAGCGTGGCTGGCCAGTAAAGGTCTAAAAGATGAAACAATAATGACATGGCCCCCTTGTTCACCTGATCTGAACCCCATAGAGAACCTGTGGTCCCTCATAAAATGTGAGCTCTACAGGGAAGGAAAACAGTCCACCTCTGGGAGCAGTGTCTGGAGGCTGTGGTGGCTGCTGCACGCAATGTGGATCATAAACAGATCAAGCAATGACAGAATCTATGGATGGTCGGCTGCTGAGTGTCATCAGAAAGAAAGGGGGCGATATTGGGCACTCATTTTTTGGGGTTTTGTTTTTGCATGTCAGAAATGTTTATTTGTAAATTTTGTGCAGTTATATTGGTTTATCTGGTGAAAATAAACAAGTGAGATGGGAATAGATTTGGTTTTTATTAGGTTGCCTAATAATTCTGCACAGTAATAGTTACCTGCACAAACACATATCCTCCTAAGATAGCCAAATCTAAAAAAAAAAAACCACTCCAACTGCCAAAAATATTAAGCTTTGATATTTATGAGTCTTTTGGGTTGATTGAGAACATAGTTGTTGATCAATAATAAAAAAAATCCTCTAAAATACAACTTGCCTAATAATTCTGCACACGGTACATATTCTCCTACAGGATGCCGCTTTTGAGTGTTTTATCTTACCTCTGTGCTGGATTCACAGCTACATTGCTTTAGCTTCTTCTTCAGGATATCCCCTTTCTAGTAAGTGTTTTATCTTACCCCAGTACTGGATTCACAGCTACCCTGCTATATCTTCTCTTCCAGGATGCGCCTTTCTAGTAAGCGCTTTATCTTAGCCCAGTGCTGGAATCACAGCTACCCTGCTATATCTTCTTCTCCAGGATGCTGTTTTCTAGTAAGTGTTTTATCTCACCTCATTGCTGGATTCACAGCTACACTGCTATATATTCTCCTCTAGGATTCTGCTTTCTAGTAGGTGTTTTATCTAATCTCCAGTGCTGGATTCACAGCTACCCTGCTATATCTTCTTCTCCAGGATGCTGTTTTCTAGTAAGTGTTTTATCTCACCTCATTGCTGGATTCACAGCTACACTGCTATATATTCTCCTCTAGGATTCTGCTTTCTAGTAGGTGTTTTATCTAACCTCCAGTGCTGGATTCACAGCTATACTGCTATATCTTCTCCAGGATGCTGCTCTCTAGTAAGTGTTTTATCTCACCTCATTGCCAGATTCACAGCTATACTGCTATATCTTCTCCAGGATGCTGCTCTCTAGTAAGTGTTTTATCTCACCTCATTGCTGGATTCACAGCTACACTGCTATATATTCTCCTCTAGGATTCTGCTTTCTAGTAGGTGTTTTATCTAACCTCCAGTGCTGGATTCACAGCTATACTGCTATATCTTCTCCAGGATGCTGCTCTCTAGTAAGTGTTTTATCTCACCTCATTGCCAGATTCATAGCTACTCTAATTTGTACTGCTGTATAATGTCCTCCATATTACTGCTGCTCCTAAACATGTACTACAGAGACATGGGAGCCGGGGTCCCTCATGTCTGGGTGTGCTGTGTATGGGAGACATCATAGCAGCTAGTTTTAACCTACTAGCACAGAGAAAACTGTAAATTAGGAGACAGCCTGCAGAGGAGAAAGCTGGTGAAAAATGTAAGGTACAAGTCATAGAATTGCAACAAATGGTGTTACCCTTTATGTACACACATGCCAAAATGTCACCCAAAACAGCAAGCTAAAACAGCAGCAACCCTGATGTTACCTGAAAGCTTTACCTAAAGGAAGGGAACATGATTAATATCCAAAAAGAACATGGTTGCTTTCTAACAAAAACAGCGCCATCCCTGTCCACAGGTTGTGCGTGTAATTGCTTCTTAGCCCCAGTCATAGTGATGTCGAGCTGCAATACCAGGCACAGCCTCTATACAGATGTGGCGCTGTTTCTGGAAGAGATTAGATATGTTTTAATCTTGCTAAACCTCTATAAGACAAGTGAGAGACCCGAATGGTTAAATCCCTCTCTTGGCGGTAAAATAGCCGCGCGCGACTAATTAAATCCACATTTCTTCCACCATGTAAGGCAGCAAATCGCTGATCCTGTGTTTTCAGTAAGAATAAAATCATGAAATATTAGCAAATGACAAGCGGCTCCTATTTAAAAGAAGATTAACTCCCCGAAGAATCACTGTAACATTAACTATGGCTTTAATTAAGCATGTAATTAGGAGCGAGGCGAGTAACGTTCAGCAGACGTCCGCGCGCCGCGCTCCACGAGACATTAGAGAGCGGCAGGGCACGGAGAGGAGCGCGAGCTCATTAATGTGGAGGTGGATGTGAGACAAATCAGCGCTCTGCTCCCTGCAAATTACATATAATAAAGCAAAGACAGCAACAATCATAAATAACAGCCAACTTCAAGAAGCAAAAATCCTCCCATTGTCATTTAGCCAACGATTTCACTCCGCCATCACTGAGAAAGTCGGGAAAGAACCAATATACAAAAGAGAAATGTCACCCAACTTTCACAGAACCCCAATGACAGGTATATAATTTACCTACATATAGCATAGTGTACAGCAATGTGCACAGCCGGCCACATTTGTTCACTCTTTAACACTAGAAGTCCCAGAGAGGGGTCATTTGACATTTTTACCATTGGAACCCTATGGAGCTCGAAATTCCTGGGACTTCTAGTGTTAAATAAGAGTGAGATTTCTGCCTCCTTGTCATTTAAGGAGCGTACTCTCTCCAGTAGTATGGCAATGTAAGCAAGACTCCTGAAGAGGAAGTAAACTAAACAGACTAGATTGTTAGCTGCTGCCAGAGGGGGAAGGAGACTGATTTACAATGTTTTCTCGAATATCATTGGAATTCAGATCAGATTTCCAGTTAACACAGACGACTGCATTGTGGAGGCTCTAATGACAGCCTTATGATGCGACGTAACATATTTTTTTGGCACTCCAAACTAGCTAGTATGGTGTAAAGTCATGTAGTGTATAGATAATGAGCGAATGTCATAGACTTTGAGGAAGAGAACTATGATAAGCAATGGACGTCCATAGACCCCACCCTGGATATGCCCCTACAGTCCCCACCCTGCATGTGCCTCCATCCATCCTTTCTTTCGTCAGTCCCCCCAGGATGTGCCCCCATCCATCCTTCCTACAGTTCCCACCCTGGAAGTGCCCCCATCCATCCTTCCAACAGTCCAAACACTGGAAGTGCCCCCATGCATCCTTCCTACAGTCCCCACCCTGGATATACCCCCATCCATCCTTCCTACAGTTCCCACCCTAGAAGTGCCCCCATCCATCCTTCCAACAGTCCAAACACTGGAAGTGCCCCCATCCATCCTTCCAACAGTCCAAACACTGGAAGTGCCCCCATCCATCCTTCCAACAGTCCAAACACTGGAAGTGCCCCCATGCATCCTTCCTACAGTCCCCACCCTGGATATACTCCCATCCATCCTTCCTACAGTCCCCACCCTGGATGTACCCCCATGATCCTTCCTATAGTCCCCACCCTGGATACTCTATACCCCCATCCATCCTTCCTACAGTCCCCACCCTGGATATACCCCCATCCATCCTTCCTACAGTCCCCACCCTGGATGTACCCCCATCATCATTCCTATAGTCCCCACCCTGGATATACCCCCATCCATCCTTCCTACAGTCCCCACCCTGGATACTGTATACCCCCATCCATCCTTCCTACAGTCCCCACCCTGGATGTACCCCCATCATCCTTCCTACAGTCCCCACCCTGGATATACCCCCATCCATCCTTCCTACAGTCCCCACCCTGGATGTACCCCCATGATCCTTCCTATAGTCCCCACCCTGGATACTCTATACCCCCATCCATCCTTCCTACAGTCCCCACCCTGGATATACCCCCATCCATCCTTCCTACAGTCCCCACCCTGGATGTACCCCCATCATCCTTCCTATAGTCCCCACCCTGGATATACCCCCATCCATCCTTCCTACAGTCCCCACCCTGGATACTGTATACCCCCATCCATCCTTCCTACAGTCCCCACCCTGGATGTACCCCCATCATCCTTCCTACAGTCCCCACCCTGGATATACCCCCATCCATCCTTCCTACAGTCCTCACCCTGGAGGTGCTCCCATCCACCCTTCCTACAGTCCCCACCCTGGATATACCCCCATCCATCCTTCCTACAGTCCCCACCCTGGATGTACCCCCATCATCCTTCCTACAGTCCCCACCCTGGATATACCCCCATCCATCCTTCCTACAGTCCTCACCCTGGAGGTGCTCCCATCCACCCTTCCTACAGTCCCCACCCTGGATATACCCCCATCCATCCTTCCTACAGTCCTCACCCTGGAGGTGCTCCCATCCATCCTTCCTATAGTCCCCACCCTGTATGTGCCCCATCCATCCTTCCTATAGTCACCACCCTGTATGTGCCCCCATCCATCCTTCCTACAGTCCCCACCCTGGATGTTCCCCATCCATCCTTCCTATAGTCCCCACCCTGTATGTGCCCCCATCCATCCTTCCTACAGTCCCCACCCTGGATGTTCCCCATCCATCCTTCCTACAGTCCCCACCCTGGATGTTCCCCCATCCATCCTTCCTACAGTCCCCACCCTGGATGTACCCCCATCCATCCTTCCTACATTCCCTACCCATCATCCCCACAGTCTATATTGTCCACTTGCTTTGGCAAAACTAATGTGTATTTGGTCCTGCTAATAAACCTTATTTGATTTGATAACCATGCCAACCAGTGCATGGAGATATGGTCACCAAATAACACTTCCATACAGTTTCTTAAATAATAACATTATACAGTGCCACCATCACTCCCTGCAAATTTCCTGTTCCCTCACGTATCTTCATGGCTCCCTTAAAGGGCTAGGGCACGCCAAATGCCTCAGTCTTCAAACAATTCCATCCTGATCCCTGCCTGTCCACAGCTATGATCAAACTCTGCCTGCCTAGACCTCTGCACTGTCTGACTGTGATTCCAGCCGGCTCCCTTGGTATTGTGACTTGATGACCTGCTAATATACTACTGTATTCCAGAAGTAGCGCCCTAGGGATTCCCTGTTGGAAAATCCACCTAAAGGGGTATACCAAGCTACATAAATCCACTAGCTAGGTGATAATTATTAGGCGGTGAGAATAGGGGACTTGAGTCACTCTACTCAACCATAGCCGAAAAACCATGGCCAGGAGAGTCAAATGGGACAACTGGTTGCGCACACGCCTTGCCGCTTCATTCTAAGTCTATGGCATTTCTAAATGTAGCCGAGTGGAGCGCTGTTTTCAGCTATCCTTAAATCTTCGGTTTGATAGGCTTAAAGGTGAGTATCAGAGTGCGTGTCCAACCTCTTTCAACCCACCGAAGAATGGAGGACACAAGCTTCCCATTCTGATGATAGGTGAAAGTCCCAGTGATTAAATCCAAACCCATCTAATAATTATATAAATATTTCCTAATATTTATATAATTAATTAATAGTTATATAAATATTTATAATTATATAAATCTGAAGGATGTTACGGACACCGAGCCATGGGGGCTCCATACTTCTTCACCAGTGTGTGTGTGACTTCGGACGGGATGTGTGACACTTACTGTTTTCTTCAAGCTGGTGTCCATCACTCCGCAGCCGGTCCCCATCGTAGACGCAGTAGACAAACACTTGACACCGGAGATCTCTTGGCAAACCGAACTTGAACAGTTTATCCTTTCCACCATTATGACAGACATGGCCTCACTCCTGATGATTCTGCTGTTGCTATATTTTAGGGTACTCTCACTCGACCTATACCCACTATCTTGAATCTCTTCCTCAGACTTCTTCTCACCACTATCCACTTCTGGTCCCCGACAGCTGTCTAGTTGCCCGACTTCCCTGAGCCCGCCGGGGTGAGCTGTAGGCTCTGGACCTATAAGAGGTTACTTCAGGGCTCCCTGACTGGTTCTTGACACTGTGCCACGACTTTACTCCATGAACCCTTTTACAGAACTCACTTCACAAGGCCCATCTGTCTAACCAACCCACTGGCCATCTGTCACTCCTCCCCTATCTTATCTAACATCTATTCTACCACTGCTCTCTACCAGCCGCAACACGGTCCCAGCTCTGCTACATCAGGGACCCGTAGATCACTATCAGCAGTAATTTTACCAAATACGTATACAACATACTTAGTACCTAAAAGAGATTATCCACATGTCATGTTTGCCAGGAATAACATGCGTGGCACGTGCGTTCAGACCAACTGGGAGCCTGGCGCACAACAAAAATACAACAAACAATACCATAAGTAAGAGTGAACACAAAGGACAATATAACATTGGGGGGCCTTGCACTAATGAGAGGGGTAGATGGGACACCTCCGAAACTCACCTGCAGCTGTCCCTGCTCTCCTAGCCAGTTCCTATACAGTTTCCTCAACTGTCACCGAGCAGGAACTTGAGACCTTGAGAAACCCTGTAGATGCCTTGGCTAGTGAGCTGGCAGGTGAGGGATGCTAGCCCCACCGCTGCACTAATATAACACATGGTAAGGTAAGACAAACGGGAAAACAGCAACAAAAAAAGGATAAAGTCTGGCTTTTGGAACACTCCTAGACAGAACCTTCCACCAAGGCAGCCAGAATACAATGGATTTGTATATTTAATAAGGACTGCTGGGAAAACATTACCACTTTTACCTGGAGGGGCATGGCTACAAAGCCACAGGACAGGTAACAACTTGCTGATCACAGGGAATCCGACTGTTAGGAGCCCAAATGCCCTGTTAAAATGAAGTATAGTCGGCACATGCGTATCACAGCTCTCTGCACTGTCTATAAGGAACTTTGCTTTAATATGTTAATATAGCAACGTATTGCTAAAAGTGGAATAACCCTTTAAGAAAAGACAAAATACAAATACAACAAAAAAATAATGACAATAAAGGGACGCGGCGGTCCCGTCTCTGTAGGGAAGGAGTGACATTTCATCGACAGGCCGTCCGTCTGAACTCATTTCCCGCTGAGGAGACTAATTGAGCCTTAAATGATTTCTTAAAATTAAGTAATTAATAATCTGGTTGCATTAGTGTTCAGGATATTAGGCCGCTAGCCGGGCTCATGGAAATGATCATCATGAAAATCAAAATGCTAATTTTAGTGAAGGATCAAAGTTCGGGCAATTATGAATAATAAAAATGGAGGAAGTGAACGGGATTCAATCATCTGAGAGGATGAGGCGCTCTTCAAGATGTCGACCGGGGACTCAATTAAAACAATACATGTTCAGGCTTGAGGCTGTTTATTAAGTTGCGTAAGATGGAGATTTAGAGGAACGCTGTGATATTCCTAATGTACGGCCTCAGGAGGCAGAACATGACATAAGGATATAAAAAACAAACACCTCAGCCCTATGTCATCTTGTGTCGCCGCAGGCCCTGCTCCAGCCAAAACACAGGGGGGAAAGATATATCACTGATGGCTAAATAAAACACTGTGTTACCCATAGCATCCAATCACAGTGCAGCTTTCATTTTACTTAAGGTGTTTAAAAAATGAAAGCTGAATTCTGATTGGTTGCAATGGGAAACCATAATAGCAGCACTGAGGCCTGGTAAAGTCAATTTATTGTGCTGTAGCTGTAATAACTACGGTATGTATATGCTAATGTGTTAACAGTGTAATGTAGAGGACAGGAATGTTATGTAGATTGACTTTCATAGTATATAGATGTAGGTTCCATGGTAACAGAGGGAGCTCCGAGTGACAGATGGCCTGAGGGTTGGTTGTAGAGACAGACCTGGGAGACAGCAGTTGTGCAGTGGGGTTCCTGGAATAAAGACGTCACCTTGTAACATGGGTCCGTCAAGGAACCCGGAGGAATCCTCGAAGGGTCCGGAGCTTACGGCTCACCTTAGGACGAGATTAGAAGAGTACAGGCACTAGATGGACGTAAACAGCTAGAGTACTTCAGGAAGTTGAGGGACTAAAAGTAGTCAGAAGACCACAGGTAGCCGCAGAGAGAAAAACAGGGGGGAAGTGGAGGCAGATACCCAGCAGCTGGTGGACTAGGTCTCAGACAGCGGGATAGGCCAAGCCAAAGTACCCCAAGAAAGAGTGGCAGCAGAACCGTATAAGTGTGGCCCTATCTATCGTGAAGGTGGAAGATGTAATAAACCATTTACAGTTATTTTGCCAAGAGTTCTCCAGTGCCCTATGTCTATCTATCTACTATATCTATGACGGCTACCGTCTGCAGGAGAAGTGGACACTGCCTCGAAGTGTACAGTAAAGGGGGCTTTACACGGTAGCGATATCGCTAGCAATTTGTAGCGATAGCGAGCGTGTAAGTACCCGCCCCCCATCGCACATGCGATTGTTTGTGATCGCTGCCGTAGCGAACATTATCGCTACGGCAGTGTCACATGTACTTACCTGGTCGGCGTCGTCGCTGTGACTGCCGAATAATCCCTCCTTCAAGGAGGAGGGACCTTCGCCATCACAGCGACATCACTGCAACGTCACTAAGCGGCCAGCCAATCAAAGCGGAGGGGCGGAGATGAGCAGGACGTAACATCCCGCCCACCTCCTTCCTTCCGCATTGGGGCTGGCGGCAGGTAAGGAGACGTTCCTCGCTCCTGCGGTGTCACACATAGCGATGTGTGCTGCCGCAGGAGCGATGAACCACCTGGATAAACAACCCTTACCGATTTTTGAGTTTGGGACGACCTCTCCATGGTGAACGATTTTCACCATTTTTGAGGTCGCTTAAGGTTGCTGGTAAGTGTCACACGCTGCGATATCGTTAATGACGCCGGATGTGTGTCACTAACAACTTGACCCCGACGACAAAATATTAACGATATCGTAGCGTGTAAAGCCCCCTTAAGTGTCGCACACCCCGCCTGAAGTGGTCTAGAAGCACTGGCCCTCTCAGGCAAAGGAGTGCAGAGCCCTCATGTTCCAGCGTCCACACCTTCCTTCACCAGGTCGGACTAAAGTTTCTTTATGTTGTGGTCCCAGATGGGACTGAAGGTTCTTTAGGTTGCTAACATCAATGTTTGTAACGATGAATAATGAGGCTTATTGGTGTATGTTTAACCGGAGTACCAATTCTAAATCCACCAAGAACAACATCTACCGTACTATATCTTTTCCCTTCCAAGAAAATTGTCTGCATTTTGTGACTCGCCCACCCCAGGGCTATGGGACACCCGGTGCCGGGCCGGACTAGTCCGGGGGTAGTCAGTGGTGGCGGGGCCCGACTCCGTGGCCCTGGTGGGTGTCAGTTTAAATATGGCTGGTGACTTGGGAGCAATTAAAGTATTTGTTTCGTGACGCTACCTGTGGTTTGCGGCTATTAAGCCGCCGCTGCTGTGTGAGGCCTCCGGGGTGATGTCACGCTCCCCGGGTCCACTGCCTTGCTTCCCGGCTCCCCTGCCACGCTCCCCGGCTTCCCTGCCTCGCTCCCCGGCTCCTCTATCAGGCGTCCCCCGCTCCAGCCCCCATCACCTGCGCTCCCCAGGCGGCTCGGTCCCCGCTCCCGGCGCCCGTCGGCAGCTCTGCTCCAGGCCGGCTCCCCTGCCTCCTGTTCACCGCTCCCTGCCCTAGCTTCTGGCACCCGGGCCTCGCGCATGCGCATTAGGGCGCGCGCGCGGTCATTGACCCTTTCTTAAAGGGCCAGTGTCCTCCAACAGGATATTGAAGGATCAGGTACTGGGTATATAGGGGGATCCTTTCCAAGTGGGCGGGGCCTGTTCTTCGTGTTTTCTAAGCTAGGAGTCAGGTCTCCTTGTGTCTGTGATATACTCACCTATCTCTTTCGTAGAGCCGATCCTGCCTCGCCAACCGGTCCTGACGATACCCGAACCCCGAACGGTGACGGCCTGCCATCCCGTCAGCTCCTGCCATCTCCGATCCCTGTGGTGACCCGTCTTCTCGCTCCATTGGTTCCGGACTCTGCCTGACGACATCTCGGCCTCCGAACCTAAGCTCCGTCACCCGGACTACCATCAGAGACCCCGTGGTCCCAGGGACTTCTTTACTCCACTCCTCTAAACGGACTGTCCTGCTAGTGCTCCGGCTACCAGGCACCTTGCCCTCGGTGAGGTGTTCAGCCCAGTGGATCCACCTCCTGGGTCTGCCCGTCCACCTGGCCCTAACAGGTGATGATACGGCAGCAATGGTGGTACTGCTCCCCACAGGTGGAGCGGTGCCCCAGGGACACTGTTAGTGCTCGTGAAAGTCTATGGTGTTGTGTGGATAACACGGTGCAGGGCCGACAGGCAATGAAAGAACCAGGCACAAACAACAGTCTCTTTACCTTCTCCTCTTTTACTTCAAGAACAGTCCAGTCCTGGGAGACCGTCACAGGTGGTGAAGGGGATCCGGTCGGCCTGGAAGTACTTGGGGTGATCTTTTTGGCCAGCTGAGTATGAGGCCTACTCCTGTTCTTTTCTTTACTACCATAGGACCCTGCTCTCTGGATCTAGCAATGGCCCTCTTGCTGCTGGGACCGGTGGTACGTCCCTTTCCCTCTGTAGTAGGCTGCGCGGGCCCTCTCTGGTGCTTCTCTGCTGGAGTCCACACCGGGCCCTGATGATGCAGCTGTACCTTCGGGCTGTTTATGGGCCAGGTGCTTGCAGCTCTCCTGCCCTTCGGATTCGGCTACCAGGGAGTATTTTAAGCCCTGGTGGCCACAGACTCCGATGTCGGAGTCTCTTCTCTGCATCTCTGCTACTCCTGCTTCCCTGGGCCAAGCTGCTCCAGCTCTAGGCCCCAGATCCACAGGACAGCACACTCTGCGTCTGCTTGCTATCACTTCTCTCTACAGACTGAACACTACTTCCTCCCTCAGGTCAGACTTAAGGAATGCTCCCTGGAATTCCAGGTTCAGAGCTCCCCCTGCTGGCCGGAGGGAGAACTGCGTTGGATGTTAAACTTAGTGGCCAATGGACCTCCCAATTACCTCCAGGCTCAGCATTAACCCTTTGGGAGGGCAATGCTGTTGTGGCGACCAGGTCCTGGGGCGCCACCTTTGCTCACGGTAATATAAAGGCAATCACACCTCCTACCTATATGCTAACTCTTCCAAATTTGCCGGGACAGTTCCAGTTTTTCAGAACCAATCAAGGCAAATCTACAGTTTTCCGATTCCAAAAGGAGTGGTATGAGGGTGCGGTTTACAAAAATTCCACTTTTTGCTTAGGGTTTCACCAGGACTAAAATGTCCCTAAATTTCCAGCATGAATATTGGTAAATTATAATCCTACGGAAGCAAGTGGGCATTAAAATGCAAGTTTACTGACAGTTTGGGTCACAACCAGGTATTTATGTAAATGCTAGCAAATATGGGTAGTTTACTCATCCTTGAATATGCTATCTGCCTAGGTAAAGCCTGTAACCGTGCCCCCCTCCCTTTCATTTATAATACTGATAACTTCTAATGTGAAAGACACCCTTGCCACGTTTCGTGTCAACAGAAGGGACAGCGCATGCGCTGCTGGCTCCTAATAAATATTGCAGATCTGGTCCATTGATCTCCCAACATCATTAAGAGCTCAATTTTTGAAGGCAATGATGGCACCTGAGCAGATGAGACAGGTCAGTGGGAGAAGAGTTGTGACGCCCTGGGCAAGCCAGGGGTCACAGGTCACAACACCACACACACCCCACATTCCCTGCAGGAACACCAAGGTCAGAACACAAATCCTTGTTGCCCTCCTCCAGGGGCTGATGTTCACACCAGGGGGTGGGCCAGGCGGTTGGCACCACCCACCGAGGAGTTCACAGTCCTGGAGGCGGGAAAACCAGCAGTCAAGCTAGGGAAGTGAAGGAGTAATCAGTGGAGAGTTGAGTTTGAGAGTAGAAGGAAGTGGCAGTGGAGCTAGTGACAGGAGTGGAAGTGAGAGAAGAAAAGTGACAGTTTGAAAGCCTGCAGTTGGTCCGGGTGTGTGCCCCGGACTGAGACAGCAAGGTAGGCAGACGGCGGTGACCGTCTGCAGGAGAGGCTGATCGGAGGTTGCCGAAAGGACCGTGGACGGGTGGTGGCCCGGCGGTACCGGAGCGGTATACAAAGAGAAGCCAGCACCAGTGGCAGGGGCGTTTCGGGTCCCGGCAAGGCTAGGAGTCGCCATAATTTGCCAAATCCGTCAGTGAAGGGGACCTCTGGGTCTCCCAGCAGCAAAGTCCCGATTGAAGGCAACAGTCCGACCGTGAAGGGGAGACACCGCCACCGCCAAGGCACCAGTTTCCCAGGGCCAGCGCCTGCGGGCAAGAGAGGGGCTCCACCAGCTCATATCCAAGCTGGGGAGCGGGTTACCGGTGGTGTGGCGCCCCTGAGGCTTCCGTCGCCACAGGTCATTGCACCCCACCAGCGGTGTGATGCCCCATTCTGGGAGAGGAAGAGAGTGAACTCCGGTCCCCTGGTAAATCCACACTACACCCATTGTTAGGTACATACTGGGACCAGGGAAAGTGGCAGGCAACCCTCCCATGCTGCATGCTGAGAGGGGCTGTAAGACCCATCCCTGCTCCCATAGGGAGGTAGCTTAGCAACTGGGGAGGTGGGAGGAGCCACCAGAGAGCAGATAGAGAAAGGAAGGTCAAGTTAGTTTCAGTTTACCTCAGGGAGTGAAAGAGTGAGGAGCCAGCATGTAGTTGGAGAAGAAGAACGAGAGCAAGGAGGGAGGAGGAGGCCTGCTGGAGGCAGGCAAGGAGGAGAAAGAAAGAAAGAAAGAAGGAAAGAAAGGCTCCAAGTCAGCCAGGAGCAGAGAACCAGAAGGAGACGCTTCCTGGTGAAGACCCTGGGACCCAGAGGTCCAGGTGACACCACGTAGGAACAGAAGGAGTCGCAGGGCCGCGGGTAGTCCTGGAGGTACCACGAGCAGTCCTTGATAGGTACCGAAGAGAGGGCCTAGAGGCGCCACGGGTAGTTGCAGGCTGCGGTGGCCTGTTCCACATTGACATCGGTGGAGTGATTAAGCTGCGACAGGGGACGGTCCCTAGAGACTGGAGGAGTGCAAAGACAATCTCCAAACAGTAAAAACCGAGGCCCAGGGAACGTTGTAAACTCCCAGGGCCAGAACCCATAGCAGACCTTCAGAAAAGGGGTAATCAGCCGACAGGTGACCCCCCAGCCTGGAGGCTGTAGTGGAGGCCAAGCCAGGTTCATCCTAACAAAGGCAAGGCTAAGGGAGACAGCAGAAGAAAGAGACACTAAGAGAAGGGCACCGGCTTTTACTCTCTGAATCACCCAGAAACGGCGGAGGTCCCTGACAGTGGTCCCAGCAGTCCAAGGGTCCCTACAGCTGTGACAAGAACTGTGAGTAAAGAACTTGAACTGCACCCTTGAAGTGGTCTCTGTTATTTCCGCTGCATAGACATTCACAAGCACCAACTGTGCCCCGGGCATTGCTCCACCTGTGGGGAGCAGTACTACCATTGCTGCCATAACATCATCCCGGAGGCCTCACACAGCAGCGGCGGCTTATTAGCCTCATACCACAGGTGGCGTCACGAACACAACCATTAACAAGCAAGCCACATACTCCACTGACACCCACCAGGGCCACGGAGCCGGGCCCAGCCACCACTGACTACCACCGGACTAGTCCGGCCCGGCACCGGGTGTCCCATAGCCCTGGGGTGGGCGAGTCAACTTTTGGCGTCACGAACAGGATTTCGTGCCCGGTCTAACCGGGTACTGTGCGCCTGAAGAACCGTGTGACAGACTGTGTACTTTACTGAGAAACCGCCGCCATTAGCACTGCTGAGAGCGGGAAGAAGGGGGGCGTGCAAGAAGAAAGGGCGCGAAGAGAAGCCCCGCCCCCTTGTCCAAGAAAAGAGCGCGAAGCGGTGCCCGCCATAGAAGGCGGAAGAAGAAGAAATGGCGACCAGATAAGCTGGCTGGCTGGCAGAAAGAGTTTAAAAGCCAGACCAGCAGATAAAGAAATTGTACCTTATCGCAAGCGGAGTGATGCCGGCCGTGATGGGCTGGGCGCCAGTCTGGCGCCAGATACTAGTGCAGCCTCCGGCCCAGCCTCCGAGAAGGGAAAGGGAGCAGCCGAGTGGCGTGGTCGAGCACCCGAGCAGTGATCCAGCAAGTGTTCCCCAGGTCGGCAGCATGGCAGAGAGGCTGCAGGAGTGTACCCCAGGGACCGGGAAGATGGATCCCGAGCTGGACCTGCTCCGGGAGGAAATGCGAATCCTGGCTCGGAGACTGCGTAACCTGCAAGCAGAGGTGGACCGGCGGAGTGAAACACCGATGGTGCCGGAGAGTGTGGGCCACAGGATGGAGGCCGCGGAGCAGCGACCGGGTGAGCAATGTGAAGCCCCGACCCGTCCGGACCCACTGACCCACCAAGCGCCACCGCCCTGTCCCTCCATTGTCCCGCAGGCCTTCCCCGCCAGCCCCGCTGATGCCCGGTGGGGCACCGGAGGCCTGCCCGAAACCCCCGCAGACGGAGCCTGGGGAGGGGTGGACCCCGACCAGCTAGTGGGCCCCCTACCGAGTCCCCCTGTGAGTCTCCTGGGAACAACATCCCCGGGAGTGCACTGGGACGCAGTGCCCATAGAGAGAAGGGGACTGCAAAAGCCCCTGCGCCCCAAGGAAACCGCACTGGCAAACGAGCTGACCTGCCGGAGATTGGTGCAGGAGTACCAGCAGGAGCGGGAGGCCCGGGAGGAGACGGCCTCAGAAGAACCGGAGTGGCGCCGCACTATGCCAGCGTGCAGCGTCTCCCCTGTCAGCAGCAGCCGCAGCACTACCCCGACGCAGGCCCAAGCCGCAGAACTGAGCAGAGGTCCTGCGACAGCCACTCAGGAGACGCAGACCAGGATCTCCATGGCCTACATGCTGCCCAGGGCCCTGCCAAAGAGGGATCCTAGCAATGAAGAGTAAGAGTAAAGATGAAGAGATGCTGAACTGTATATAGCCCCTGTCTGCCCCTCATTCTTTTTGAAGAAGTCCCTTGTGTTTTGCCCCTCATTCTTTTCGAAGATGACACCCTTTCCTGCTGTACTGCCCCTCATGCTTTTTGAAGACGTCACCCCCCATGTTTATGTGTTACCGGGCCACTGAACTGGAATGTGGGCCCCGGTGGATGTGTATGTGTCTTATGTAACCAGGCCATTGGACTTAATGGCTGGTTGATTTGTCCCATTAGTGTTTGATTGAAAGAAACGAACTGCCGGGCTACTGGACTTGTTGTAGCCGAAAATGTAGATAGTTGCACCCGTTGTGCCCCCTACCAGAATTATGGGGGAAGTGCCCAAACTGTGCAATGAACTGAAAGTGCACACATAGTTTCTTTATAAGAAGTTCGCAACGTTTACTGATATGTGCCTCCCATAAAGGGAAGAAATGTTTTATTGTTTTATGTTTTGCATACCAAAAATGTTTTGCAGTTCTTCCACATGTTTTTGTTGTTTTTCAGCCCGAGGACGTGCTGGGATTTGCTGTGGGGGAGTGTGGCGCCCCTGAGGCTTCCGTCGCCACAGGTCATTGCACCCCACCAGCGGTGTGATGCCCCATTCTGGGAGAGGAAGAGAGTGAACTCCGGTCCCCTGGTAAATCCACACTACACCCATTGTTAGGTACATACTGGGACCAGGGAAAGTGGCAGGCAACCCTCCCATGCTGCATGCTGAGAGGGGCTGTAAGACCCATCCCTGCTCCCATAGGGAGGTAGCTTAGCAACTGGGGAGGTGGGAGGAGCCACCAGAGAGCAGATAGAGAAAGGAAGGTCAAGTTAGTTTCAGTTTACCTCAGGGAGTGAAAGAGTGAGGAGCCAGCATGTAGTTGGAGAAGAAGAACGAGAGCAAGGAGGGAGGAGGAGGCCTGCTGGAGGCAGGCAAGGAGGAGAAAGAAAGAAAGAAAGAAGGAAAGAAAGGCTCCAAGTCAGCCAGGAGCAGAGAACCAGAAGGAGACGCTTCCTGGTGAAGACCCTGGGACCCAGAGGTCCAGGTGACACCACGTAGGAACAGAAGGAGTCGCAGGGCCGCGGGTAGTCCTGGAGGTACCACGAGCAGTCCTTGATAGGTACCGAAGAGAGGGCCTAGAGGCGCCACGGGTAGTTGCAGGCTGCGGTGGCCTGTTCCACATTGACATCGGTGGAGTGATTAAGCTGCGACAGGGGACGGTCCCTAGAGACTGGAGGAGTGCAAAGACAATCTCCAAACAGTAAAAACCGAGGCCCAGGGAACGTTGTAAACTCCCAGGGCCAGAACCCATAGCAGACCTTCAGAAAAGGGGTAATCAGCCGACAGGTGACCCCCCAGCCTGGAGGCTGTAGTGGAGGCCAAGCCAGGTTCATCCTAACAAAGGCAAGGCTAAGGGAGACAGCAGAAGAAAGAGACACTAAGAGAAGGGCACCGGCTTTTACTCTCTGAATCACCCAGAAACGGCGGAGGTCCCTGACAGTGGTCCCAGCAGTCCAAGGGTCCCTACAGCTGTGACAAGAACTGTGAGTAAAGAACTTGAACTGCACCCTTGAAGTGGTCTCTGTTATTTCCGCTGCATAGACATTCACAAGCACCAACTGTGCCCCGGGCATTGCTCCACCTGTGGGGAGCAGTACTACCATTGCTGCCATAACATCATCCCGGAGGCCTCACACAGCAGCGGCGGCTTATTAGCCGCATACCACAGGTAGCGTCACGAACACAACCATTAACAAGCAAGCCACATACTCCACTGACACCCACCAGGGCCACGGAGCCGGGCCCAGCCACCACTGACTACCACCGGACTAGTCCGGCCCGGCACCGGGTGTCCCATAGCCCTGGGGTGGGCGAGTCAGTGGGAATCCATCGCTACCAAAGAACCGTATTTAGGTGCAGGGAAGAGACCGTCACCGCTAACTGCAGGGAACATCAGCACCGCAGCCGTCCGAGGAACCCGTCCAACCAGCCGTTTGTTTACCGTGAACTGTGTCATCATCCTTGGGCTGAGTGAGTACCTCCGTGCCGTGCGGCACAGCGCTGTCCCTGCGTCCCTGCACCTCCATAGGCCCCATAACCCGCCTGTCCACCATCCTGACCCCCCCATCATCGGGCCCCGGGACTACCAAACCCCCTACCCACGGAGGGGCAAACCAACATCTAGCTGCTCCATACCACCACTCCCGGGATCCCCAGACGGAGCAGCGGTGGTGTCCACACAATCACCACAACCGTGGGTGGCGTCACGGACATTAATCAAATCCCCCACCAACAAATCAACCCCTTTCACTCACGGGCGAGGAGCGCCGCTCGAGTCCCCGGGATCCGGCCCATCGCTCGAGCCACCGAGCAGCAGCAGCAGTCGTGGAGCAGCGGCGGCCGGACCCGAGCAGTGGGAGAGCGCAGCGTTGACACCCTCCTCTCCGCCCGCAACAGAGTGACCTGTCAATCAAAGACCGGAGGCCAGGTGAGGGCAGGAAAAAGTGAGTGATGAACGTGCTTTGGTTAGACATGTGTATATCAACCCAAGAAGCAAAATAACTTGTGAAGATGATGGCGGAAGCTGGTAAGATTGTGTCATTATCCATAGTGAAACGAGTACTGTATACACTCTGCCAGGAAGAAGCCATTACTCCAAAAGATACATAAAAAAGTCAGATTAATGTTTGCAAATGCACGCAGGAACAAAAACCTTAATTTTTGGAGACGTCCTGGGGTCTGTCGGTCCTCGGACGTACATGTGTCGTCCGTGGATAAGGGGGTACTCAGATCCGGGCCACGAGGTCACTTCTGTGGGTATCACGGTGGCGTGACCCGGTCTGTGATCCCAGGCTCCACAGTAAAAAGGGGTTAGGTAAGGGAGATTGTCCGTGACGCCACCGACGGTTGTGGTGAGGTTGTGACACCACCGCTGCTCTGGATGGGGATCCCGGGAGCGATGACAGGGAGCAGCGTAGTTGTTATGTCCCCTCCGTGGGTAGGGGGTTGGTGGTCCCGGGGCCCGTGGAGGGTTTTGGAGCTAGCAGGCGGGTTACGGGGCCTGAAGAGGTGCAGGGTCGCGGGGGCAGCACTGTGTCGCACGGCACGGTGGTACTCACTCAGCCAGTAATGATGACACAGTTCTCAGTAAAACACACGGCTGGATGGACGGGTCCCACAGACGGCTGCAGTGTTTTTCCCCTGACCCCAGGTTGGTAATGTAAGTCCTCTCTTTTACCTCCGAGCACGCTCCTCCTGCAATCCGGTTTCCAGCTGGCTCCCCGATTCAGTACCGGTGGGCCACCGCCCAGCCCCGGCTACCTACGGTTCCACCAACTGTCTACCCGGCTCCCTGCAGACGGCCACTACCGTCTGCCTGACTCTCTGTACTAGGGCCCTAGGCTCCAACCTAGGCCCCTGTCTGCGTCTGCCTCACTGCAGACCTCCTCTCTCTTCCTCTCCTAGACTTGTCTGGACCTGCTTCCTGCCTCAGGCCAGCCAAACTCCTCGGTGGGCGTCTCCATCTCCTGACTCCGCCCACCTGGTGTGTCTGTCTGAGCCCGAGGAAGGGAATCAGGTTTCACTGGGGATGTCTGCTGTGAACTGCTGTGGGTGGGGGTGTGTGTGTGTTGTTACCTGTGGCCCCTGGCTTGTCCAGGGTGCCACATTCCCCCTTAGCAAAATGCAGACCGTCCGCGGGCTGCCCGTCCATCACCGGTTTTATTTTTCTTTTAACTGCAAAAAGTAGAAAGGCATATCAAACATTAAAACACATGCATTACTTTTTAACTTCCCATAACGGGATGCATATCACTTTAACATTGCAACATCAATCAAACACTTTTAATAATGGCAACGGAACGGGTCCTTTAGTCACCCACCCAAACAACCTGGCCCTGATGCTGCCCCTAAGAAATGGGCAGCACCCCTTGACCCCAGTCCAGAACCAGGCTGCCCAGATAGTTAACGGGATGGGTGCTTCGCTGCCGTTGCGGCCGGGCGGACTGCCGGAGCCGTCGTCATCTCCGTCGCGGCCGGGCGGACTGCCAGGGACGTCGTCATCGGCGGTGCGGCTGGGATGGAAGCTGGGACCGGTGGCAGGGCGGTGACAAAGGTAAGACCTGGGCCCTCCCTCACAGACGCTGCGAGCTCCGCTACCGGTGACAGAGGTAACGGGTCGGTCGGGGCGTTGGCCGTGGGCACAGGCACTGAGGTTTCAGCGGTGTCGGACGGACGGGACATCTCGTGCAGCGGTGTTCCAGGAACCAAACACTGGCAGAGTCCTGGCGTCCCTGCTTCCACAGCCGCGGTTCACATGCGGCCGGACGCCATCCTGTCCCCCTTAGTCTCTTTTTAGCACTTCCTTCTTCAGGGGGCGGGGCTCCACTTTCCCGCCTTTCCTGCCCAGGGAGGACGCTCGAGCGGGAAATTTTTCGCGCCCAAAATGGCGGCTTCTCAAAATTTTCGGCCGGACACCTCCGGCGGTAACAAGGCGCACCTCTACCAAACGGCAGAGCAGTAGGATCCTGTTCGTGACGCCAAACGTGTCGCCCGTGGATAAGGGGGTACTCAGATCCGAGCCACGAGGTCACTTCTGTGGGTATCACGGTGGCGTGACCCGGTCTGTGAACCCAGGCTCCACAGTAAAAAGGGGTTAGGTAAGGGAGATTGTCCGTGACGCCACCCACGGTTGTGGTGAGGTTGTGACACCACCGCTGCTCTGGACGGGGATCCCGGGAGCGATGACAGGGAGCAGCGTAGTTGTTATGTCCCCTCCGTGGGTAGGGGGGTTGGTGGTCCCGGGGCCCGTGGAGGGTTTTGGAGCTGGCAGGCGGGTTACAGGGCCTGGAGAGGTGCAGGGTCGCGGGGGCAGCGCTGTGCCGCACGGCACGGTGGTACTCACTCAGCACAGGCGGCTGCAGTGTTTTTCCACTGACCCCAGGTTGGTAATGTAAGTCCTCTCTTTTACCTCCGAGCACGCTCCTCCTGCAATCCGGTTTCCAGCTGGCTCCCCGATTCAGTACCGGTGGGCCACCGCCCAGCCCCGGCTACCTACGGTTCCACCAACTGTCTGCCCAGCTCACTGCAGACGGCCACTACCGTCTGCCTCACCCTCTGTACTAGGGCCCTAGGCTCCAACCTAGGCCCCTGTCTGCGTCTGCCTCTCTGCAGACCTCCTCTCTCTTCCTCTCCTAGACTTGTCTGGGCTTGTTTCCTGCCTCAGGCCAGCCAAACTCCTCAGTGGGCGTCTCCATCTCCTGACTCCGCCCACCTGGTGTGTCTGTCTGAGCCCGAGGAAAGGAATCAGGTTTCACTGGGGATGTCTGCTGTGAACTGCTGGGGGTGGGTGTGTGTGTGTGTGTTGTTACCTGTGGCCCCTGGCTTGTCCAGGGCGCCACACACATCTAGCTGAAGCAGATGCTGGGTCGGTGGGTCCCCTCCACCCCTGGGCACGGTCACAACCTCTGCGACCGTGATCATTAATTACACCATTGGTCAGCATTACAGCAAGATTGGAGAATATTGTAATGTCTGGACAATTTTCCATTTCTGTTTTCTAAATTAAACATTTTTTTAACCTGGAAGAATTATGCGCTGTGTGAAAGTCAGTAAGGAATTTAAAGTGGGTTATGGTGAGTAATTTGCTATCCCAATCTAATGCCTAGTTTGGAGAAGATTCCATCAGGAGAAGCTTTGAAGAAGTGAGATGAATTTTCCTTTCTTCCACAGGCGTTTTTCCAAACATAAAGCAGAAAAAGAAGCCACTCAGAACACAGAACCTCCGAATAGACAAGTGGT
Source organism: Anomaloglossus baeobatrachus (assembly GCF_048569485.1). Classification (NCBI taxonomy): domain Eukaryota; kingdom Metazoa; phylum Chordata; class Amphibia; order Anura; family Aromobatidae; genus Anomaloglossus; species Anomaloglossus baeobatrachus. Next base: position 24,637,568 of record NC_134355.1, read on the forward strand.
TTTACAATAAAAGTGAATAGCAAGACACTGTCGAGCAGTACACGTAGGTGATTTCTCGTAAATTTCCATGTGCGTATCCATAATTATCTTAAGGCCGCTTTACACGCTGCGATAACGGTACTGATATCGCTAGCGTGGGTATCCGCCCCCATCTGTTGTGCGACACGGGCAAATCGCTGCCCGTGCCGCACAACATCGCCCAGACCCGTCACACTACTTACCTGCCCGGCGACGTCGCTGTGACCGGCGAACCGCCTCCTTTCTAAGGGGGCGGTCCGTGCGGCGTCACAGCGACGTCACAGCAGCGTCACTGAACCGCCGCCCAATAGAAGCGGAGGGGCGGAGATGAGCGGGACGTAACATCCCGCCCACCTCCTACCTTCCGCATAGCGGCCGGGAGGCAGGTAAGGAGAGCTACCTCGTTCCTGCGGTGTCACACGCAGCGATGTGTGCTGCCGCAGAAACGAGGAACAACTTCGTTACTGCTGCAGTAACGATATTTGAGAATGGACCCCCATGTCACCGATGAGCGATTTTGCACGTTTTTGCGACGATGCAAAATTGCCCATAGGTATCACACGCAACGGCATCTCTAATGCGGCCGGATGTGCGTCACCAATTCCGTGACCCCAACGACTTTGCATTAGCGATGTCGTAGCGTGTAAAGCCCCTTTAGAGATTTGACATTTGTGAATTGACTCCCATTCATTGCAATTGCCATAAAACACAAACGTCATGCTGCCCTCATGTCTACACAAAGTACAAAGAGGCTCCCATTCATTGACAACCAACAGAAAGATTTCAAATGATGAAGAATTGAAACACAATAAGTCATGCATTTGCGCCTTTTTTTGCTGTTTTTTACTTATTTTTCATTTGCACCTTTTATTCTTTTAATTTTCACCTTTTTAAGTCTAGGCAATTAGCTCTTTTCTAGTGTATTTGCGCCTAATGCCGGCATCACACGGTACGATCTATTGTGCGATCGTACCCCTGTCGTTCCCTGCACCTGTGTTTTGTGTTTTGACCCCAATGCCTGAGCACCGGGAGTCCGCTCCCCGACGTATATGTGCCGGAGGAGCCCGTTTGCCCGCAGACGCTGGCCCTTTGGATCTCTGGCCCTTGGCGGTGGCACTTATCCGTAATGGTTGGGCTGTTGCCTTCAATCGGGACTTGGTTGGGAATGAACCCCTAAGGTCCAGACCACAATCAGAGAATTTGACTAGAGGTTGGCTTTAAGCCTAGTCGGGGTCTGAGTACCCTGCTTGGTGCTTGGCTCCAATCTGCTCCCCGGTTCGGTACCGGCGGGCCACCGCCCGTCCCCGGTCCTACGGTTCCGCTGACCTTCGCCAACTCCTGCTAACTACTACTAACATTTTTCACTCCTCACTCACTAGAGACCACAACTGGACTCTCTCCTGTGTTTTTCCCGCCTCCAGGCTGTGAACTCCTCGGTGGGCGGGGCCAACCACCTGGCCCCGCCCCACCTGGTGTGGACATCAACCCTGGAGGGTGGCAACAAGGATTTAATGTTTGACTGGTGTTCCCTGTCCAGGGAAGGGGGTGTATGGTGTTGTGTAGTGACCTGTGACCCCTGGGGTCCAGGGCGTCACATTCCCCTTTGGTTTAATGCAGACCGTCCGCGGGCTGCCCGTCCACCACCGGTTTTATTTTTCTGAAAAGATATAAAAACACGGGAACAAAACATGTACACATTAAGCAGTACTTTTCATTTCTTCCCTTAGGGAGGCGCATTCTTAAACCATTACAAACGGGAACATTTTTATTAATAACAGGGAACGGGTCCATGTCCTTCCGCTTTCCCACCCAAGCAACCTAGACCGTGATGCTGCCCCTAAGAAACGGGCAGCCCTTTTCCCCAGTCCAGAGACAGGAGCCTGGCCCAGGCTACCCAAGCCGGAACGGGTACGGTGTCTCGCACCCGGCAGTCACTCAGGGGCCCCACGTCCAAGGGGACCTCTGACCCGGAGGATGGTCACCGGTCCTGGTGGTGACCGGACCCCAGCCTGCTCTGCTGGGGTCAGCGGAACCGTAGGACCGGGGTCGGGAGGTGGCCCTCCGGTACCGAACTGGGGAGCAGATTGGAGCCAAGCACCAAGCAGGGTACTCAGACCCCGACTAGGCTTAAAGCCAACCTCTAGTCAAATTCTCTGATTGTGGTCTGGACCTTAGGGGTTCATTCCCAACCAAGTCCCGATTGAAGGCAACAGCCCAACCATTACGGATAAGTGCCACCGCCAAGGGCCAGAGATCCAAAGGGCCAGCGTCTGCGGACAAAGGAGCTCCTCCGGCACATATACGTCGGGGAGCGGACTACCGGTGCCCAGGCATTGAAGTCAACATACAAACAAAGGTGCAGGGCGTATGACAGCCACCATCGACCCATCCAGGGACACACTGCAGCCGTGCACCAGTGCCGTCCGGCACCACGCCACGCTGCACCGCGACCCTGCACCCTGCGAGCCCCCATCCTATGGGAATCCAACCAGCCACCAGGCCCCGGGACCAACAGCCCCTACCCATGGAGGGGTCAACACCTAGCTGCTCCCCGCCATCGCTCCCGGGAAACCCGTCACCAGCAGCGGTGGTGCCCACCATCACCACAACCCGTGGGTGGCATCACGAACTCTGTCCATCCCAAAAACCAATCCCAAACCCCTTTTCACTTGTGGGCGAGGAGCGCTGCTCGAGCTCCGGGTCCGGCCCCGCTCGAGCCACCGAGAAAAAGGCACCGGATCCAGGTGCGATCTCCCCGAGCAGCCCCCGCGACGGGGAAGCCGGCCCGCGACAGGTGCATATTGCTTATCCCTGCCTAAACTATTTCTAAAGATCCTTTATGATATGCTAATGAGGCCAGGGACTAGTCACAAGGGCGTTAATTCCCTTGGCTAGTCGTCCGCTTAGCATGTTAGTACGCCCCTGTGGGTGTGCTAACACATGCTAATTAATGCGCAGCGTTAGAGGCATGATCGCTCTCACCTCTGCTGCCACCGCTTTTTTTCGGCTCAGTGTGCATGATCAGAATGTCCCCGGACTTCCAGTCATGCGCACTACACCAGTTTGAAGCCAGAAAGCGTACAACAAGCTTCATAGTACGCATGACGGGAAGTTCGGGACTTCTGATCATGCGCTGTGATCCGAAATCCAGCGTCAGGCGCGGTGGCAGCAGAGAGGTGAGGTTGACCATGCCTCTGATGCAGCACATACATTAGAATGTTAGCACGCCCATAGGAGTACATGCTAAAGGGGCCGGCTAGCCAAGGGAAGTAACTCCCTTGCAACTAGTCCCTGGCCTCATTAGCATTTGATAAAAGATCTTTATAAATACTTTTTCTAAAGATCCCTTTATCCATGCTCCTATAGGCTGGGACTGCTGGGCAGAGATTAGCAATATGCACCCAGAACCGCTCTTGGTTCTGGGTGGATACAGAACCTGACAAGTTCCCTTAAAAAAGCACAAATTAAAAGAAGATTAAGACGCAAATTGAAAACACCAAAAATTAGACAAAAAAAAAGGGCGCAAATGAAATAGAGGATAAAGCACAAACAGCATTTTTGAACCACTTGTTCCATTTTGGAGAATTTGGTGCAGAAAAAGTTAATGAATTCCACAAGACCTAAAAATGAAAAGTGACTTCAAAGCAATTGAAAATGATCGGGCCCAAAGTGCATTAAGACTGGAAAATCCCATTAAATCCATTTAGAGCAGTCACTGAACTAATAATAATAGATTTTGAAGTATTTATAATCTTAAGATGCTGTTAAGAAAGGAGCAGAGGAATCTAATTTTACGTTCTAGGAGAAAGCGCGTTGCTTTGGTATAAACATGGAAGGAGCAGAATGAAAAGCGCTGATACATGGGCAGAGATCGCACTCGCAGGGAAAGGTCTCGGGGCTCGCTGCGCTCTGCCCTTTCTTCAGTGTGGTCCGTGCAGATAACACTGAATCTTTTTGTCATTTCCCAAATGCCAGTATTAATGGTGTTAATAGGAAGATAAGGCGAATGTTAAATTTTGTGCACTGCCCGAACTAACAAAATATCATAGCGAGTAGTTTTACGGTTGTTGTTTTTTTTTAATCTATTTTGAATGCATTAAAAAATGGATTTTATATATAGATATTACCAAATTTGCTGAGATTCTGTCATGATTATAGGTGGACGCTGACGGGGTTAAGTCTGGTGGGAGGGGTCTGTTCTGTTGTGCCTCGTTCCGGGGCTCACACCGCTTTATCATGGTGTGGATTTCTCCGGAACACCGCCAGTAATAGTTTCTGCTCTGCAGCATGCGCAACTGGTTCTTTTGAGTTACCCCTGATTCGTCCCGCTACCCAGCTTTCCTCTCCCTGAAATCCGTTTCTTGTAGTATTTGTCTGCCCTGTCTACTTGACCCTGATCCTGTTCTGTGTCTCAGTCTTCTCCTCCTTACTTGCTCTCCCGGCCTCTGACCTCAGTAACATTTCCTGACCTCAGCTCTGCTTCTCCTGTTTAGCTTTTGACGTGACTTCTCAGCTCCTGACCCTTTTGCTTCCACCTGTTTACGGCTTACTCGCTTTCCCCTGTATTGACGTGACATCCTGGTTTAGACTCAGGCTTGCTACTACTCTTTCTGGTGCTTGCGCCCTCTTGTGGGCTTTTGTCTAACTGCACTTTGGAGTTCCATTTCCAATCAACCTCTTCGCCCGCTCGTGGAAGCCTGACAGATTCTTTCCAAAAATTGAGGACTGCTCTGACAAATTTGGCAACTATGGTCCATATATTGTACAGTTAGGTCCAGAAATATTTGGACAGTGACACAAGTTTTGTTATTTTAGCTGTTTACAAAAACATGTTCAGAAATACAATTATATAAATAATATGGGCTGAAAGTGCACACTCCCAGCTGCAATATGAGAGTTTAACATCCAAATCGGAGAAAGGGTTTAGGAATCATAGCTCTGTAATGCATAGCCTCCTCTTTTTCAAGGGACCAAAAGTAATTGGACAAGGGACTCTAAGGGCTGCAATTAACTCTGAAGGCGTCTCCCTCGTTAACCTGTAATCAATGAAGTAGTTAAAAGGTCTGGGGTTGATTACAGGTGTGTGGTTTTGCATTTGGAAACTGTTGCTGTGACCAGACAACATGCGGTCTAAGGAACTCTCAATTGAGGTGAAGCAGAACATCCTGAGGCTGAAAAAAAAGAAAAAATCCATCAGAGAGATAGCAGACATGCTTGGAGTAGCAAAATCAACAGTCGGGTACATTCTGAGAAAAAAGGAATTGACTGGTGAGCTTGTGAACTCAAAAAGGCCTGGGCGTCCACGGATGACAACAGTGGTGGATGATCGCCGCATACTTTCTTTGGTGAAGAAGAACCCGTTCACAACATCAACTGAAGTCCAGAACACTCTCAGTGAAGTAGGTGTATCTGTCGCTAAGTCAACTGTAAAGAGAAGACTCCATGAAAGTAAATACAAAGGGTTCACATCTAGATGCAAACCATTCATCAATTCCAAAAATAGACAGGCCAGAGTTAAATTTGCTGAAAAACACCTCATGAAGCCAGCTCAGTTCTGGAAAAGTATTCTATGGACAGATGAGACCAAGATCAACCTGTACCAGAATGATGGGAAGAAAAAAGTTTGGAGAAGAAAGTGAACGGCACATGATCCAAGGCACACCACATCCTCTGTAAAACATGGTGGAGGCAACGTGATGGCATGGGCATGCATGGCTTTCAATGGCACTGGGTTACTTGTGTTTATTGATGACATAACAGCAGACAAGAGTAGCCGGATGAATTCTGAAGTGTACCGGGATATACTTTCAGCCCAGATTCAGCCAAATGCCGCAAAGTTGATCGGACGGCGCTTCATAGTACAGATGGACAATGACCCCAAGCATACAGCCAAAGCTACCCAGGAGTTCATGAGTGCAAAAAAGTGGAACATTCTGCAATGGCCAAGTCAATCACCAGATCTTAACCCAATTGAGCATGCATTTCACTTGCTCAAATCCAGACTTAAGACGGAAAGACCCACAAACAAGCAAGACCTGAAGGCTGCGGCTGTAAAGGCCTGGCAAAGCATTAAGAAGGAGGAAACCCAGCGTTTGGTGATGTCCATCGGTTCCAGACTTAAGGCAGTGATTGCCTCCAAAGGATTCGCAACAAAATATTGAAAATAAAAATATTTTGTTTGGGTTTGGTTTATTTGTCCAATTACTTTTGACCTCCTAAAATGTGGAGTGTTTGTAAAGAAATGTGTACAATTCCTACAATTTCTATCAGATATTTTTGTTCAAACCTTCAAATTAAACGTTACAATCTGCACTTGAATTCTGTTGTAGAGGTTTCATTTCAAATCCAATGTGGTGGCATGCAGAGCCCAACTCGCCAAAATTGTGTCACTGTCCAAATATTTCTGGACCTAACTGTATGTTCTGCTTCAGTACAGAACTCTGTGAAAGTTCAAGATGGTGGGGGCCTGTAGTCACCCTCTTACTATTTGTGTTTTTTTAATGTAGATGTATTCTGATGGAACTGCCAAATTTAGTGCGATGTGTCTAGTCCAGAGAATGTACATCACTTGGACGCAACGTTCTAAGTCTATATTGTAAATAGATAGTTGAATTGTCTCTGTCAAGATGGTTTCTTGTTGGGTAGTCAAAGCGGTAGAGGACGTAAAAGTTCTGGTCCTCCCCAGAAAAAGTGGTATGAGGGCAATGAGTCTAAGTTGAAGGCCAAATTGTTGGGCCTCCAAGTGTAGATGGTGGAGTGCCAGATCACAAGGATGCAGAGTCACGAAGGCCAGATGTGGAATAGAGCGGAGGGGTGTGGTTGCCTTGTTCCACCAGAAACACGGCTGCAGTTTCATCTCTTTCTGTACCAAATAAGCTGGAGCTATTCTTTGAAGAGAATTGAGTACAGTACACACAAACAAAGGGCCCAAGGGAATGAGGGCCACATTGTGACAAGGGAGGAAAGACCACAGAGTCCCAAGGACAGAAACGTCCTAGTCCTGAGGAGACTGGTTGTGTGATGGGGCACACTATGGACGCTGGCCTGGGGTGCAGCACTAGTGACAAGGAGGGGACTTTCTGGTTGTGTGAGGGGAACAGTACACAGTGCCTGGAGTGCAGTGCTAGTGACCATGTGGAGACTATCCAGTTGTCTGTGCGGGCACACTGTTGTTGGGCACACAATGGTCTGGAGTGCAGCGCTAGTGACACGCCCACCGGGGCTGTGGGGCACCCATTACCGGGCTGCAGTTCTGCTCCTGGGACGCCGCAGTGGCGAGGCCCTTTTTCCTGTGACCCCTGCTGTGTCATTTAAGGATAAAGGAAGGGAATGATGATAGTCTATTCGTGACGCCATCTGTGGTATGAGGCAACTTAGGTGCTGCCGCTGCGGGATGGGACCCCTGGGGTAGATGGTGACGCAGCTTGGTTGGTATAGCTCCCCACAGGTAGAGCTGGGCCCCGGGGAGGATTGGAGTAGTAGTCTCTGATGGCGGGGGTTGCAGGGCCAGAGGCGCAGATGAATAACAGAGCGACACAGGGATCAGTCTCAAGGTTTTTACTCACTGTAACACAGCGTTTCTCAACTCCAGTCCTCAAGACCCACTAACAGATCATGTTTTCAGGTTTTCCTCAATATTAGACAGGGAATAAATCCATCACCTGTGCACCATTAAGGAAATCCTGAAAACCTGATTGAGGAAAACCTGAAAACATGATCTGTTGGTGGGTCTTGAAGACTGGAGTTGAGAAACACTGCTGTAGCAGGTTCCAAGGTTACACAACGTCAGTGACAGCCTTTGGAGTGCTGGTTTCCACTGTGAAGGGCTTCAGCTGATCCCGGGTAGTTCGGAGGTCGAGTCCGGTGCATCTTTGTCCCTTCCCTGGTCGCCTTCCTGTGCTTGCTTCTACCTCCTGCTTTTGTGCCTTCGCACACAGAGCCCTGAGTCGGTGCCCGCGGACCCATTTAGGTGGCGTGAAGCTCTATCCCTTGTTCCTTTGGGGTTACCTTCCAGCGAACTCGTGTATGGATGTGGGCTCGGTGCTTGTGTGACGCCCTGGACTAGCCAAGTAGTCACAGGTAGGCCCTTGCATAACACCCGACCCCCTAAAAAAAGGTAACAGCAGCCAACCACATTAAAACCTAGTCACCTCCCTCAGAGCTTAATAGTCACACTAGGGGCGGAGCAAGGCGGTTGGCTAGACCCACCGAGGAGTCCAGAGGGCCTGAGGCAGGAGAAACAGTAGTCAGTCAGAAGTTCAAGGGCAAGTCAGTCAAGTGGAGTTGAGAGGAGGAGTGTGCAGCAGGCCTGTGGTGACAGGTCTGCAGCGGAAACTGACAGGTGCCAGGGTCATAGCCCTGGTACCTTGGCCTGCAGGAGCCGGGAAGACGGCCAGGTGGAACTGTAAGGGACCGGGACAGGGTTGTGGCCCGCCGGTACCGAACTGCGGAACCGACTGGAAACCGGAGCACAAGGGGGGTACTCAGACCCAGAACGAGGCCCAGAAGCCACTGGACCACATCGAATTCACTGATTGAGGTCTGGACCTTAGGTCCTTTCCCATCCCAAGATCCGAAAGAAGGCAACAGCCCACCGATGGGGATAGAAAGCCACCGCACAGGCAGAGAGATCCCACGGGCCAGCGCCTGCGGGCAAACGGACTCCACCGGTACATACACCGCTGGGGAGCGGACTCCCGCTGCTAAGGCACAGGCAGTCTACACAAGCATAACAAGAAAAAACAAAAAGCCAGCACTAAATGTGCACTTCAGCACTAACAATTCCAAACTGTACTTATTATAAAAAATTTTGAGATTTTTGGCAAAAAATTGCAATTTCTTGAGCTGCCCCGCCACGTCACGGCAAATCTCATTTGAGGCAGTCCTACACTAAAATATTTTTATAAAATGTGCCATATGGCCTCACATATGAATAGTAGAACTGCTCTTAGCAGCACTCACCTGGTCTATTTCAATCCCGTACCCACTGAGTCATGGCTGTGGGCGGGACAGGTCCAAGCAAATGCTGCATGAAGTAAATAGCCTGTGGACAAGGCCTGATGACTTAATGTGAACAGTCACCAACCGCCAAAATCTAGACAGGTGGAATACATCCCAAATTGGGGTGCATAGCAAGGTGGAGGTCAACCACCGACCAATTCAATGAAGAAAAAACAAAAAGCCAGCACTAAATGTGCACTTCAGCACTAAACATTCCAAACTGTACTTATTATAAAAAATTTTGAGATTTACACAGCCCCCACGTTTAAGTGGGAGGCACTGAAGTGCGTCTTGAGGGGCACTTTCATCAAACACGGAGCCCGTATTAAAAAAGAAAAAGCCCAGAATCTAGCAGAGGCCCTCCGCAGGGTCTCGGGGTTAGAGCTTGCTCATAAGCAAGCTTTATCAGCCACTACCTTACAGGCCCTTCTACAGGCCAGACTGCAGGTCAAGAAATTGTTGGATTTGTCATACCAGCGCCTGTTGCAAGTGGGAAAGGGGAAATTTTATGAATTCGGGGATAAACCGTGCAGACTATTGGCAAATGCACTGAAGGAAGGGAAAGCCCACACTCTAATTCCCTGCATTAAAAATACAAGAGACGAGATTCTCTATGCTACCCCTGATATCTCTTCTGCCTTCCATGCTTACTATTCCAAACTATATAATCTGACCCCTGGGCCTCCTGAGATAGACCACGAGCCCCCTACAATGCCCTCTCCCTTTAAACCTCTTAATAAGTCCACAATTGAGGACCTCGAGAAGCCATTTCTACTTGAGGACATCCTGTCAGTAATCCGTGATACACCCGGTAACAAAAGTCCCGGCCCGGATGGATTCCCAGCCAAATTTTATAAGACATTTGCAGAACAGTTAGCACCCCTTATGCTTCTTTCTTTTAACGCTATATCAGATGAGACCCCATTCCCTCCCCACACCACGACAGCTCATGTAGCTTTACTCCGAAAGCCTGGTAAAGACCCTACCGCATGTAGCAGCTTCAGACCAATATCGTTGCTCAATGCGGATTTGAAGATTTATGCTAAGCTTCTTGCAAATAGACTCAATCCCCTTTTGCCAGACCTGGTGCACTTGGACCAAGCAGGATTCGTTCCTGGTAGGGAAGCAAGGGACAACACCCTAAAAACCCTAGACCTGGTCCAACATGCCCACACCCAAAAAATCCCCATGATGATGTTATCGTTAGACGCCGAAAAGGCATTCGATAGAATTTCCTGGCATTCAATTTCTCAGACTCTGTCCCATGTTGGTTTTGGTCCAACCTTCTCATCTAAAATCTTGGCCTTATATTGTTCCCCGACCGCGCGTCTTAAAATTAATGGCACCCTGTCGAGACCCTTTAATATCCATAACGGGACTCGACAGGGATGCCCCTGTCGCGGGCGGGGAGGAGGGTGTCAGCACACCGCGCTCACCCCTTCTGCTCGGGTCCGGCAGCTGCTCCTGGTGGCTCGAGCTGTAGGCCGGATCCCGGGGTTTCTCGAGCGACACTCCTCGCCCGTGAGTGAAAGGGGGGTGTTTGTTGGGTGTGGGGATTGTTATAGTTCGTGACGCCACCCACGGTTGTGGTAATTGTACCACCGCTGCTCAGTGTGGGGGTCCCAGGGATGGTGATGCGGAGCAGCCAGGTGTTGTGTTGCCCCTCCGTGGGTAGGGGTTGGTGATCCCGGGGCCCAGTGAAGAGATGTAAAGTGTAGGGCCTGGAGGGCGCAGGGACAGCGCTGTGCCTTGCAGCACTGTGGTACTCACTCAGCCTGAGACTTGGACACAGTTTGCACGGTAAACCAAACGGCTGGTAGGACGGTCCCACAGACGGCTGCACCTGCACTCCCGGTAGGTGACGGTGATGTCTCTCTTCCTTGCACCTGTGTTGACTGATGGTAGCGGTGGATTCCCTCCGGTTACCCGCTCCCCGACTGCAATCTGGGCCGGAGGAGCTCTACACTTTGCCCGCAGGCGCTGGCCCTGGGGAAACTGGTGCCCTGGCGGTGGCGGTGTCTCCCCTGTAATGGTCGGGCTGTTGCCGTCAATCGGGACTTGGTTGCTGGGGGATCTACGTCCCCTTCACTGACGGATTCGGCAAATTTGGCGACTCCTAGCCTTGCCGGGGTCCGAGAGGCCCCTGCCCTGGTGCTGACTGTCCTTCGGAACACTGCTCCAGACCACCGGGCACACAGCCAACGGGGTCCTTCCAGGAACTTCCAAACGGTCCCCCTCCGGACAGTCACCGCCGTCGCTGACCTTGCTGTTCTGGCCCTACACAAAGCTGGACCTTCAGGCTTCTCTCTGCTCTGTCACCACTTCTTGCTTTCCTCCTTTACTCCTTTTCTTTCCTCCACTTTCACTTCTTGGTTGTTTACTCTAGCCCTTCACTGGACTTCACTCTTCCCCTGCCCGGGGCTATCTTGTTTACACAAGCTCGCCCTGAGCTCAACTGCCTGGTACTTCCTGCCTCCAGAGCTGTGAGCTCCTTGGTGGGCGGAGCCAACCGCCTGGCCCACCCCCTGGTGTGCATCATCAGACTCCTGGAGGAAGGCAACAAGGATTTCTGGTTAGCAGATGTGCCTACCTGGAGTGTGGGGTGTGGTGGTGTTGTGACCGGTGTCCCCTGGCTTGCCCAGGGCGACACACCCCCTATCCCCATTGCTCTATATCTTAGTCATGGAGCATCTGTTGTCGGCCATCCGGCTTAGCCCCGACATACAGGGGATTAAAATTGCCACTCAAGAATATAAATGTGCCGCCTTCGCGGACGATCTCCTTATTTACGTGCAAAACCCACTCACTTCCCTTCCATCCTTAATGCGTGAACTCAATCGTTTTAGCAAATGGTCCAATTTTAAAATCAACCTTGACAAATCTGAAGCCCTAAACATATCACTTTCCCAAGCAACAAATGGCCACCACACGGCAGTATCGGCTACCTAGGTATCACTATCCCATCTGACGTAACCAGACTTTTCCAGCTTAATTTTCTAAATTTTCTCTCCAAGCTTGAGAGGGACCTGACTGTATGGCATAGAGGTACCCTCTCATGGTTCGGTAGGATCAGTGCCCTCAGGATGACAGCCCTGCCCAGACTGCTCTACTTACTCCAGACGGTCCCGGTATATGTCCCGGCGTCGTATTGGGTAAAGTTACAGCGCTTGTTTAATCAATTTGTGTGGTCCAAGGGGCGGTCCCGTCTCGGGAGGAATGTCCTAACTAGGACCAATGGGGCGGGAGGGGTGGGGCTGCCTGACTGTCGGCGTTATTATCTGACTGCTGCCCATGCCAGGGTCCTAGACCTCCTGCATAACTCCGGATCGAAGCTCTGGGTCCGCCTGGCACACGACCTGTGCCCCTTATCTATTCTAACCCTGCCGTGGAACTGGCCACTTCTCACCAAACATAAGATAGGAATGTCCTACACCACTAAACAAACACTACAATCAGTACACTCACTGCCACGGATTAAGCGCCTGCTCCAACCCCAGGGACCCCTTATGCCACTGACGGATAACCCTGACTTTTTACCAGGGGCATCGTCTAATAATTTTTTCGGAAGCTCAAAACAGAACCCCCTGAGACTGGGACAGGTGGCACCAGATGGGGTTCTTCTCCCACTTCCGGACATTGTGGGGCAGAGAGACTTTAAGATGCGGTTCTACTTTGAATATGCCCAACTTAAACACTTCATAACCACGCAGGGGCCAGACCTAGCTCGTCCCTCATCCCCAACCCCTTTTGAACTTATCTGTACAGGGACACCTGACACTAGACATGCAATATCAAGGATTTATGGGATCTTGACAGCAGCAGCAGAGATACCACTTCCTCGCTTCTGTACTGCATGGGAGGCAGAGCTCGGCCAGACATTCTCCAGGGATCAATGGGAACGATGCTTCCGCTTGACCCACAAGTCCGCGGTTGCAACGAGAATGCAAGAGACTTGCTACAAAATCCTCTCCAGGTGGTACAGGGTCCCGTCATCCCTTCACATGTGGTGCCCCGAAATCCCTGACACATGCTGGCGGTGCGGAGCACAGGGAGGTACCATGGCCCATATCTGGTGGTACTGTCCGAGCTTGGCGGCCTTCTGGAGCAAGGTGCTGGTGGGCATCCAGGAGGTCACGGGGATCTTAGTCCCTAGTCGCCCCGAGGCAGCCCTATTGTTTATGTTTAAAATACCAGAAAAGGTGTATAAAAAATCTCTTACTGGACATCTCCTCCAGGCCGCCAAGACAGTAATCCCACGACGTTGGAAAGACCCTACCCCCCCGTCCATAGAGGAATGGGTGACAGAAGTAAATGTAATACACCGCATGGAGATGGTAATGGCTCAATCGCGGGGCCAGCTAGTGGAAACCTCCTCTAAATGGTATCAGTGGGAATCTTTTCTCTCTGACCCAAGGTTTCTTGCCCTCGTTGACCCTCAGTAAACAGGACCCTCGGCTTGCCACACCTTCCATAGTCATTTTCATTCTTTTCAGGTTTACGCCCAACAGACGGGACGCCAGTCTCGGCCAACATACTCCTATCCACATCTTTCCCCCCACGGTTCTCCCCCTCTTGTCTCCCCCACTCACTTCTGATCCACTCTCTTCCTTGTTCATCTTTCTTTACCTTCACTTTGGTTTCTTGTTCTCTATTAGAAAGTCATGTTGTTCGATTATTTCCTCAATGACAGCTGTAAAGATTACTGAGCCTGAGGCCTTCAGCCGCCGTGATGGCTCCTTGTTTATCAAATTTGTATTCAATGGTCTGCAATGTTGTTGTACTCTTTCCTTTGAAAACTAATAAAACTTTAAATTGGAAAATTTTTGAGATTTTTGGCAAAAAATTGCAATTTCTTGAGCTGCCTCGCCACGTCACGGCAAATCTCATTTGAGGCAGTCCTACACTAAAATATTTTTATAAAATGTGCCATACGGCCTCACATATGAATAGTAGAACTGCTCTTAGCAGCACTCACCTGGTCTATTTCAATCCTGTACCCATGACTGAGTCATGGCTGTGGGCGGGACAGGTCCAAGCAAATGCTGCATGAAGTAAACAGCCTGTGGACAAGGCCTGATGACCGAATCTGAACAGTCACCAACCGGCAAAATCTAGACAGATGGAATACATCCCAAATTGGGGTGCATAGCAAGGTGGAGGTCAACCACCGACCAATTCAATGAAGAAAAAACAAAAAGCCAGCACTAAATGTGCACTTCAGCACTAACAATTCCAAACTGTACTTATTATAAAAAATTTTGAGATTTTTGGCAAAAAATTGCAATTTCTTGAGCTGCCTCGCCACGTCACGGCAAATCTCATTTGAGGCAGTCCTACACTAAAATATTCTTTGCCAAAAATCTCAAAATTTTTTATAATAAGCCTGTGACCTGTCCCGCCCACAGCCATGACTCAGTCATGGGTACGGGATTGAAATAGACCAGGTGAGTGCTGCTAAGAGCAGTTCTACTATTCATATGTGAGGCCGTATGGCACATTTTATAAAAATATTTTAGTGTAGGACTGCCTCAAATGAGATTTGCCGTGACGTGGCGAGGCAGCTCAAGAAATTGCAATTTTTTGCCAAAAATCTCAAAATTTTTTATAATAAGTACAGTTTGGAATGTTTAGTGCTGAAGTGCACATTTGGTGCTGGCTTTTTGTTTTTTCTTACAAACATAACAAGGTGCAGGAAGAAGGCCAGGACCACCAACCTGGGTGGGGGAACAAGACGCAGCCGGCTGCGGGCACCCATCACCATCAACTTTGTTCATTAGAGACTTGTGTGTGTCAGTAATCGTGAGTACAACAGTGCCATCCGGCCGCGCACCGCCCTGCACCGCCCAACCACTACTCTCCCCAAGTGGGTCCCGGGGCCACCATCCCTGCCCACGGAGGGGTTAACATTTTGCTGCACTACCATCTCCCCCGGGCGCCAAGCAACTGCAGCGGTGGTGTTTACACCTTCACCACGTCCTGTGGGTGGCGTCACGAACTCAAACCCGGCTCCGGCCGTACACCTACCTAACCACCCCCATCGATATCGCCAGCATCCCCTTGCAGAGTGACGTGACCCCCGGGTCCGGAGGCGCTCGAGACACCCACCAAACGAGCTCGGACCCGAGCGACTCGGCTGCAGCCGAGCGCGGTGCGGTACACTTGCAGTCACCTCGGCCGCTAGTTTTACTAGCGGAGTACATAGGTTCTTCTGCTCTAGCCTAGGGACCAGTCCCCGATGTGCGACCAAGTCCCTCCACTAAGTTGCTGTATGTGGAACAGAGCCACGGGAGTCTAGCGCACTTCCCGTGGTCCCTGGGACCCCTTCTGTCTTGCGCCTGGGTTGAGCTGCACCAGTCCAGACCACAGGTCTTCACTCCTCCACTGCTCCTTCTCTCTCTCTCTCTCTCTCTCTCTCCACATTCCACTACTATGTTCCGACTTCACTACTGTGTTCCCACTCCTAAGACTCCACCCCCCCAGCTTGGCTTCGGGTACAGCACTGCCTTGCCATGTTGATGAGGCATTGCTGAGTCAGGGTGTTGTGCTTTTGTGTGAACCGGTGGATGACCTCCTCCATACCCAGGATGGAATACCACACCTCTGGATGAGCTGCAGTACCTCTGTGGCGACTGAAGCCTCAGGGGCGCTACACTAGCGACAAGAAGTGACTGTCTCGTTGTGTGAGGGTTGTGGTCTGGAGTGCAGTGCTAGTGACCAGGAGGGGGCTGTCTGGTTGTGTGAGGATTGTGGTCTGGAGTGCAGTGCTAGTAACCAGGAGGGGGCTGTCTGGTTGTGTGAGGATTGTGGTCTGGAGTGCAGTGCTAGTGACCAGGAGGGGGCTGTCTGGTTGTGTGAGGATTGTGGTCTGGAGTGCAGTGCTAGTGACCAGGAGGGGGCTGTCTGGTTGTGTGAGGATTGTGGTCTGGAGTGCAGTGCTAGTGACCAGGAGGGGGCTGTCTGGTTGTGTGAGGGTTGTGGTCTGGAGTGCAGTGTTAGTGACCAGGAGAGGGCTGTCTGGTTGTGTGAGGGTTGTGGTCTGGAGTGTAGTCCTAGTGACCAGGAAGGGGCTGTCTGGTTGTGTGAGGATTGTGGTCTGGAGTGCAGTGCTAGTGACCAGGAAGGGGCTGTCTGGTTGTGTGAGGATTGTGGTCTGGAGTGCAGTGCTAGTGACCAGGAAGGGGCTGTCTGGTTGTGTGAGGATTGTGGTCTGGAGTGCAGTGCTAGTGACCAGGAGGGGGCTGTCTGGTTGTGTGAGGATTGTGGTCTGGAGTGCAGTGTTAGTGACCAGGAGGGGGCTGTCTGGTTGTGTGAGGGTTGTGGTCTGGAGTGTAGTGCTAGTGACCAGGAGGGGGCTGTCTGGTTGTGTGAGGGGACACACTGCGGACTCTGGCTTGGAGTGCAGTGCTAGTGACCAAGAGGAGACTGGTTGTGTGAGCGGATACATTAAGGACACTGGCGTGGAGGGGGTACTGTGAGGACAGTGGTCTAGAAGATGACAATAACAGTGGTGCAGAGAGCTTTTGTGACTACCGGTACGAGAATAACCTTCACAGAGATAATAAGTGGTGGCCCATAATGGAAAAAGAGACCTGAAATGTGAGATTGTAAGTGGGACTAATGCAATTCCATTGTATACAGTATAGGGCCGGCAGAGAGGCACCTCGCACTCAGGCACTTCAAAACTAAAGTCCAGAGACTGAACATCACATAAGCAAAGTCACTACAGCTATGCAATGTGCCAAGTACAAGTGCCTACATTTTGGAAGTCTGCAATAAGGAGCCAGCTTCTTATTGTGTGCTCGGTAGGACGCCAGATTTATGTCACACTGTGTTTTGCACAAGACTCGCTGACTGTCATGGCAGCGTCAGGCTCTGTTCATATTGCAGAATCTGGCACTCCGTCTGATGGTACCGTATCTCTAGTGTTTCTTATCAGCTTAGGCAGAATTGGGTGTCAACCTGCTGTCTGCTCATTCATAGACTGGCTAGCAAGAGTAAACCGCTGCTCGCCTGTGCGTTAGTCTTCTTCGATCACATGTTGTAAGGAAGCCAATCATTTCTGCTCCTCTCATTTTTAGGCTGGAGGAAATGTTCTACCTACGCCAACTATAGTTTATGCTGTGCTGGTCTGTGAGTTGTGGTGTCCCAGACTAGCTAGAGAGATAGTTGCTTTGTGAATGGTTGCTGTTGTGAAGTTACCCTTCATCTTGTTGTTTCTACCCTACTCTTGTTTTCCTCCTAATCTCCTATTATCTTATTCGTGTGTGTGTGTGCTCTGTGAGAGAGTTTTTGTTTCTCAAGTTTGTCTATTTCTGTGGGTTAAATCCCACTCCTTTATCGGCCCCCATCTGTGGGAGGGAGTATTTGATCAGGGCAGGTCAGGAGCAGGGCCAGGAAGGAGACTCAGACATCCCCACCATTAGGGGTATATCTAAGAATAGGTATAGCACAAGGCCCTCGGTGTCCTGCTATCTCCATAGTCCCTTGTGACAATTTCATCCTCAGTCTTTACACCAGTATAATACACTATTGGGCCTCATATGTGATATGTTTAATAGTAAAACTATCCTGGTAGTCCATGGCAACCAATCAGAACCTGGCTTTCATTTTCTCAGAGCAGTTTAAGAAATGAGAGCTGAGCTCTGATTGGTTGCTATGGGCAACAATGTACTAGTTTTGGTCAATGAGGCCTAGTTCATACGCAAAAGCCTCAGTTAAATCTCACAACATTTTCAAGATGGACCTGGAAGCAGCAGCGTAAACCAAATTTTTCTGCCCCCACATCTAATGGTCTCCACAATCTCCACATTATCCGTTCATCCAGGTGGTTTTATTACAAATACTCCAATAATGAAAACAATATGAGATCATTAGTCATGCCTGCAAAATGGTGGTATCACATACAGACAGCAGAAACGCAGCAGTACTGACAGTGTATATCCATATGTGAGAGCTGTATACAAATATACGTCCTAGGAAACCAATAAAAACTGTGATAATGAATCTTGCTGAGCAGAAATAATCATCACGCCCGAGGCTGTGAAGTGCTAGCGAGGAGGCGCGCTTTATACCATTCATTTACATGAAGCTAAACATGATTATTTCTGCAATGAGGCAGCAATGGAGGGCGCGAGTCTGAGCGCGCAATCACACCCCAACCGCGCGGCTCATATAACGTGCGCTATTAATTATAGTGTGCCTCAATGGGCTCCTACCAAACTGACAAGTCAGGCGTTATAGCTTAAAAAGTCCAAATCATTGCCCTAATAAGATCTGCATCTCCTGAAATACTCTGTGCTGCTAGGTGGGGACCCCACAATAATGAAATCTGTTACCGAGTTTTTACTACCCCATCTGAGAGTAGCATTATATAGAGACAGAGACCCTGATTCCAGCAATGTGTTAATTACAGGGCTGCTTGCTGCAGCTTTGATAAAGTCACTGTATCTGTTGCACATTTACCAGTTCTCTACATGCTGAGTTCTGTATAACCAAACCCAAACAACTGATTAGCAGCTTTCTGTGTACACTGTGCATAGGCAGTGCAAATTTGTACAAATAATGTAGAAGTATCATGATATAAATCCATAGTCATCATATATCATAACACCTGCCAACTGCTATTATACACAGAATAGTAGTGATACTCCTGTGCATAGGAACAGTATTATAGCAGTTATATTCTTGTACATAGGGGCAGTATTATAGTAGTTATATTCTTGTACATAGGAACAGTATTATAGTAGTTATATTCCTGTACATAGGGGACAGTATTATAGTAGTTATATTCCTGTACATAGGGGCAGTATTATAGCAGTTATATTCTTGTACATAGGGGCAGTATTATAGTAGTTATATTCCTGTACATAGGAGCAGTATTATAGTAGTTATATTATTGTACATAGGAGCAGTATTACAATAGTTACATTCTTGTAGATAGGGAGCAGTATAATAGTAGTTATATTCTTGTACATAGGGGCAGTATTATAGTAGTTATATTCTTGTACATAGGAACAGTATTATAGTAGTTATATTCCTGTACATAGGGGACAGTATTATAGTAGTTATATTCCTGTACATAGGGGCAGTATTATAGCAGTTATATTCTTGTACATAGGGGCAGTATTATAGTAGTTATATTCCTGTACATAGGAGCAGTATTATAGTAGTTATATTATTGTACATAGGAGCAGTATTACAATAGTTACATTCTTGTAGATAGGGAGCAGTATAATAGTAGTTATATTCTTGTACATAGGAGCAGTATTATAGTAGTTATATTCTTGTACATAGGAGCAGTATTACAATAGTTACATTCTTGTATATAGGGAGCAGTATAATAGTAGTTATATTCTTGTACATAGGGGCAGTATTATAGTAGCTATATTCATGTACATAGGGAGCAGTATTATAGTAGTTATATTCTTGTACATAGGAGCAGTATTATAGTAGTTATATTCTTGTACATAGGAGGCAGTATTACATTAGTTATATTCTTGTACATAGGAGCAGTATTATAGTAGTTATATTCTTGTACATAGGGACAGTATTATAGTAGTTATATTCTTGTACATAGGGGCAGTATTATAGTAGTTATATTCTTGTATATAGGGGGCAGTATTATAGTAGGTATATTCCTGTACATAGGGGGCAGTATTATAGGAGTTATATTCTTGTATACAGGGGCAGTATTATAGTAGTTATATTCTTGTACATAGGAGCAGTATTATAGTAGTTATATTCCTGTACATAGGGGCAGTATTATAGTGGTTATATTCTTGTACATAGGAGCAGTATTATAATAGTTATATTTTTGTACATAGGAACAGTATTATAGTAGTTATATTCTTGTACATAGGGGGCAGTATTATAGTAGTTATATTCTTGTACATAGGGGCAGTATTATAGTAGTTATATTCTTGTACATAGGGGCAGTATTATAGTAGTTATATTCTTGTACATAGGGGCAGTATTATAGTAGTTATATTCTTGCAAATAGGGGGCAGTATTATAGTAGTTATATTCTTGTACATAGGAGCAGTATTATAGTAGTTATATTCCTGTACATAGGGGCAGTATTATAGTGGTTATATTCTTGTACATAGGAGCAGTATTATAATAGTTATATTTTTGTACATAGGAACAGTATTATAGTAGTTATATTCTTGTACATAGGGGGCAGTATTATAGTAGTTATATTCTTGTACATAGGGGCAGTATTATAGTAGTTATATTCTTGTACATAGGGGCAGTATTATAGTAGTTATATTCTTGTACATAGGGGCAGTATTATAGTAGTTATATTCTTGTAAATAGGGGGCAGTATTATAGAAGTTATATTCTTGTACATATGGGCAGTATTATAGTAGTTTTACTCTTGTACATAGGGGCAGTATTATAGTAGTTATATTCTTGTACATAGGGGCAGTATTATAGTGGTTATATTCTTGTACATAGGAGCAGTATTATAATAGTTATATTTTTGTACATAGGGGCAGTATTATAGTAGTTATATTCTTGTACATAGGGGCAGTATTATAGTAGTTATATTCTTGTAAATAGGGGGCAGTATTATAGAAGTTATATTCTTGTACATAGGGGCAGTATTATAGTAGTTTTACTCTTGTACATAGGGGCAGTATTATAGTAGTTATATTCTTGTACATAGGGGCAGTATTATAGTAGTTATATTCTTGTACATAGGAACAGTATTATAGTAGTTATATTCTTGTACATAGGGGGCAGTATTATAGTAGTTATATTCTTGTACATAGGGGCAGTATTATAGTAGTTATATTCTTGTACATAGGGGCAGTATTATAGTAGTTATATTCTTGTACATAGGAGCAGTATTATAGTAGTTATATTCCTGTACATAGGGGCAGTATTATAGTAGTTATATTCCTGTACATAGGGGACAGTATTATAGTAGTTATATTCCTGTACATAGGGGCAGTATTATAGCAGTTATATTCTTGTACATAGGGGCAGTATTATAGTAGTTATATTCCTGTACATAGGAGCAGTATTATAGTAGTTATATTATTGTACATAGGAGCAGTATTACAATAGTTACATTCTTGTAGATAGGGAGCAGTATAATAGTAGTTATATTCTTGTACATAGGAGCAGTATTATAGTAGTTATATTATTGTACATAGGAGCAGTATTACAATAGTTACATTCTTGTAGATAGGGAGCAGTATAATAGTAGTTATATTCTTGTACATAGGAGCAGTATTATAGTAGTTATATTCTTGTACATAGGAGCAGTATTACAATAGTTACATTCTTGTATATAGGGAGCAGTATAATAGTAGTTATATTCTTGTACATAGGGGCAGTATTATAGTAGCTATATTCATGTACATAGGGAGCAGTATTATAGTAGTTATATTCTTGTACATAGGAGCAGTATTATAGTAGTTATATTCTTGTACATAGGAGGCAGTATTACATTAGTTATATTCTTGTACATAGGAGCAGTATTATAGTAGTTATATTCTTGTACATAGGGACAGTATTATAGTAGTTATATTCTTGTACATAGGGGCAGTATTATAGTAGTTATATTCTTGTATATAGGGGACAGTATTATAGTAGTTATATTCCTGTACATAGGGGCAGTATTATAGCAGTTATATTCTTGTACATAGGGGCAGTATTATAGTAGTTATATTCCTGTACATAGGAGCAGTATTATAGTAGTTATATTATTGTACATAGGAGCAGTATTACAATAGTTACATTCTTGTAGATAGGGAGCAGTATAATAGTAGTTATATTCTTGTACATAGGGGCAGTATTATAGTAGTTATATTCTTGTACATAGGAACAGTATTATAGTAGTTATATTCCTGTACATAGGGGACAGTATTATAGTAGTTATATTCCTGTACATAGGGGCAGTATTATAGCAGTTATATTCTTGTACATAGGGGCAGTATTATAGTAGTTATATTCCTGTACATAGGAGCAGTATTATAGTAGTTATATTATTGTACATAGGAGCAGTATTACAATAGTTACATTCTTGTAGATAGGGAGCAGTATAATAGTAGTTATATTCTTGTACATAGGAGCAGTATTATAGTAGTTATATTCTTGTACATAGGAGCAGTATTACAATAGTTACATTCTTGTATATAGGGAGCAGTATAATAGTAGTTATATTCTTGTACATAGGGGCAGTATTATAGTAGCTATATTCATGTACATAGGGAGCAGTATTATAGTAGTTATATTCTTGTACATAGGAGCAGTATTATAGTAGTTATATTCTTGTACATAGGAGGCAGTATTACATTAGTTATATTCTTGTACATAGGAGCAGTATTATAGTAGTTATATTCTTGTACATAGGGACAGTATTATAGTAGTTATATTCTTGTACATAGGGGCAGTATTATAGTAGTTATATTCTTGTATATAGGGGGCAGTATTATAGTAGGTATATTCCTGTACATAGGGGGCAGTATTATAGGAGTTATATTCTTGTATACAGGGGCAGTATTATAGTAGTTATATTCTTGTACATAGGAGCAGTATTATAGTAGTTATATTCCTGTACATAGGGGCAGTATTATAGTGGTTATATTCTTGTACATAGGAGCAGTATTATAATAGTTATATTTTTGTACATAGGAACAGTATTATAGTAGTTATATTCTTGTACATAGGGGGCAGTATTATAGTAGTTATATTCTTGTACATAGGGGCAGTATTATAGTAGTTATATTCTTGTACATAGGGGCAGTATTATAGTAGTTATATTCTTGTACATAGGGGCAGTATTATAGTAGTTATATTCTTGCAAATAGGGGGCAGTATTATAGTAGTTATATTCTTGTACATAGGAGCAGTATTATAGTAGTTATATTCCTGTACATAGGGGCAGTATTATAGTGGTTATATTCTTGTACATAGGAGCAGTATTATAATAGTTATATTTTTGTACATAGGAACAGTATTATAGTAGTTATATTCTTGTACATAGGGGGCAGTATTATAGTAGTTATATTCTTGTACATAGGGGCAGTATTATAGTAGTTATATTCTTGTACATAGGGGCAGTATTATAGTAGTTATATTCTTGTACATAGGGGCAGTATTATAGTAGTTATATTCTTGTAAATAGGGGGCAGTATTATAGAAGTTATATTCTTGTACATATGGGCAGTATTATAGTAGTTTTACTCTTGTACATAGGGGCAGTATTATAGTAGTTATATTCTTGTACATAGGGGCAGTATTATAGTGGTTATATTCTTGTACATAGGAGCAGTATTATAATAGTTATATTTTTGTACATAGGGGCAGTATTATAGTAGTTATATTCTTGTACATAGGGGCAGTATTATAGTAGTTATATTCTTGTAAATAGGGGGCAGTATTATAGAAGTTATATTCTTGTACATAGGGGCAGTATTATAGTAGTTTTACTCTTGTACATAGGGGCAGTATTATAGTAGTTATATTCTTGTACATAGGGGCAGTATTATAGTAGTTATATTCTTGTACATAGGAACAGTATTATAGTAGTTATATTCTTGTACATAGGGGGCAGTATTATAGTAGTTATATTCTTGTACATAGGGGCAGTATTATAGTAGTTATATTCTTGTACATAGGGGCAGTATTATAGTAGTTATATTCTTGTACATAGGAGCAGTATTATAGTAGTTATATTCCTGTACATAGGGGCAGTATTATAGTAGTTATATTCCTGTACATAGGGGACAGTATTATAGTAGTTATATTCCTGTACATAGGGGCAGTATTATAGCAGTTATATTCTTGTACATAGGGGCAGTATTATAGTAGTTATATTCCTGTACATAGGAGCAGTATTATAGTAGTTATATTATTGTACATAGGAGCAGTATTACAATAGTTACATTCTTGTAGATAGGGAGCAGTATAATAGTAGTTATATTCTTGTACATAGGAGCAGTATTATAGTAGTTATATTATTGTACATAGGAGCAGTATTACAATAGTTACATTCTTGTAGATAGGGAGCAGTATAATAGTAGTTATATTCTTGTACATAGGAGCAGTATTATAGTAGTTATATTCTTGTACATAGGAGCAGTATTACAATAGTTACATTCTTGTATATAGGGAGCAGTATAATAGTAGTTATATTCTTGTACATAGGGGCAGTATTATAGTAGCTATATTCATGTACATAGGGAGCAGTATTATAGTAGTTATATTCTTGTACATAGGAGCAGTATTATAGTAGTTATATTCTTGTACATAGGAGGCAGTATTACATTAGTTATATTCTTGTACATAGGAGCAGTATTATAGTAGTTATATTCTTGTACATAGGGACAGTATTATAGTAGTTATATTCTTGTACATAGGGGCAGTATTATAGTAGTTATATTCTTGTATATAGGGGGCAGTATTATAGTAGGTATATTCCTGTACATAGGGGGCAGTATTATAGGAGTTATATTCTTGTATACAGGGGCAGTATTATAGTAGTTATATTCTTGTACATAGGAGCAGTATTATAGTAGTTATATTCCTGTACATAGGGGCAGTATTATAGTGGTTATATTCTTGTACATAGGAGCAGTATTATAATAGTTATATTTTTGTACATAGGAACAGTATTATAGTAGTTATATTCTTGTACATAGGGGGCAGTATTATAGTAGTTATATTCTTGTACATAGGGGCAGTATTATAGTAGTTATATTCTTGTACATAGGGGCAGTATTATAGTAGTTATATTCTTGTACATAGGGGCAGTATTATAGTAGTTATATTCTTGCAAATAGGGGGCAGTATTATAGTAGTTATATTCTTGTACATAGGAGCAGTATTATAGTAGTTATATTCCTGTACATAGGGGCAGTATTATAGTGGTTATATTCTTGTACATAGGAGCAGTATTATAATAGTTATATTTTTGTACATAGGAACAGTATTATAGTAGTTATATTCTTGTACATAGGGGGCAGTATTATAGTAGTTATATTCTTGTACATAGGGGCAGTATTATAGTAGTTATATTCTTGTACATAGGGGCAGTATTATAGTAGTTATATTCTTGTACATAGGGGCAGTATTATAGTAGTTATATTCTTGTAAATAGGGGGCAGTATTATAGAAGTTATATTCTTGTACATATGGGCAGTATTATAGTAGTTTTACTCTTGTACATAGGGGCAGTATTATAGTAGTTATATTCTTGTACATAGGGGCAGTATTATAGTGGTTATATTCTTGTACATAGGAGCAGTATTATAATAGTTATATTTTTGTACATAGGGGCAGTATTATAGTAGTTATATTCTTGTACATAGGGGCAGTATTATAGTAGTTATATTCTTGTAAATAGGGGGCAGTATTATAGAAGTTATATTCTTGTACATAGGGGCAGTATTATAGTAGTTTTACTCTTGTACATAGGGGCAGTATTATAGTAGTTATATTCTTGTACATAGGGGCAGTATTATAGTAGTTATATTCTTGTACATAGGAACAGTATTATAGTAGTTATATTCTTGTACATAGGGGGCAGTATTATAGTAGTTATATTCTTGTACATAGGGGCAGTATTATAGTAGTTATATTCTTGTACATAGGGGCAGTATTATAGTAGTTATATTCTTGTACATAGGGGCAGTATTATAGTAGTTATATTCTTGTAAATAGGGGGCAGTATTATAGAAGTTATATTCTTGTACATAGGGGCAGTATTATAGTAGTTTTACTCTTGTACATAGGGGCAGTATTATAGTAGTTATATTCATGTACATAGGGGGCCATATTATAGTAGTTTCACATTTCTTATTTGCGACATAATTTAAAGAAAATATAGAAATATAGAAAATAAGCAAAGAAAAATATGTGCCGGCCTCTTATAAGAATCTTCCTGGCTCAAAAACACTTTAGAAGCAGATGGACTGTGAGTCACCAAGAGTTTGGCAATCCTTGCAGCCTATATTAAATAATGAGGAGGCAGCTGGAGACGAGATGTTTGAGGGTCTCTGCTAAGCTGTCAGATTTTAGGAGTGACAGAAGCACAAACAGCCTTCAGAACAGAGACGCGCTTCTTTTTCCCGCAGGCGGTGGCCTGTACTTTCCTTACAAAATCACCGGAAAAAGACTTGTATGTATATTTAATAGCACCAGGTATGACGTCCTTCTATTGAGGAAATTCAAGCTGAAATGGTCATGAATTTGGAACAGAACTGATGTAAACTATTAAAGTCATCATCACCTCAAAGGGATGGACTGTAGAAAAGAGGTCACCATCTATCAAGAGGACAAATGATGGGGGGGGGCCTGACTGCCCGGTCATTCCCACCAAACTATAACTTATTACCTATCCACTGGCAATCCCATTAATTGCTTTAATAACCGGAAATTAGTTAATACAAATATTAAAATTCAACAAATAAAAATATATATTTTCATCATTAGAAGTTATAGAGAATTGAGAATATATTATGTTATTGCAGTATTCACATTTGGCCACTAGAGGTCAGTACAAATCAAATACCATCTGAATGAGGATCTCATTTTACAGCTGCTGTAAAGAATCCAGTGTTATCAGCAGTTCTACCTGATGGATACTAGGAGCCCCAAAATTCCAGCACCTTATAGCGATTTGTCAGGGGATTCAGTCTCTAATGCCACAAAATTAGCACGTGCCTATGAAATCCCAGCCATGCACATGGCATTTTCCCAGCGTACATAACAGCTCTCAGCTTCCATCTCACTTCAGATCATAAGCACTGATCCATGGAGAGTATATTATTGCCTCCAGCTTCTCTTCACTTCTTCGAGTTCTATGAAAAGCAGAGGATTGATTTCTTCTCTATGTTTCTGACCATCCAATATTTATTTTCTATAGAAGCATCATTAAAGGACCCTCCAAGAGTGCACTGAGTAAAAGGCTATAGATACTTCAGCATGGGAAAAATGATTTTTACATGTTAGTGGTAACCTTTCATTAATAAACATACTAAGTTTCAGTCTGGAATCTTCATTCCTTTATTTAATTTCAGATCTAAGTTTCAGATTATTCTCTTATGGGATTTTCTCTCCCAGTAATATAGGCTGGATGTGAGCTCTGTGTGTCTCTCCAGTAATATAGGCTGGATGTGAGCTCTGTGTCTCTCCCAGTAATATAGGCTGGATGTGAGGTCTGTGTGTCTCTCCCAGTAATATGGGCTGGATGTGAGGTGTGTGTGTCTCTCCCAGTAATATAGGCTAGATGTGAGGTCCGTGTGTCTCTGTCAGTAATAAAGACTGGATGTGAGGTCTATGTGTCTCTACCAGTAATATAGGCTGGATGTGAGCTCTGTGTGTCTCTCCCAGTAATATAGGCTGGATGTGAGGCCTGTGTGTCTCTCCCAGTAATATAGGCTGGATGTGAGGTCTGTGTGTCTCTCCCAGTAATATAGGCTGGATGTGAGGTCTGTGTGTCTCTCCCAGTAATATAGGCTAGATGTGAGCTCTGTGTGTCTCTCCCAGTAATATAGGCTGGATGTGAGCTCTGTGTGTCTCTCCCAGTAATATAGGCTGGATGTGAGGTCTGTGTGTCTCTCCTAGTAATATAGGCTGGATGTGAGATCTGTGTGTCTTTCCCAGTAATATAGGCTGGATGTGAGCTCTGTGTGTTTCCCCCAGTAATATAGGCTGGATGTGAGCTCTGTGTGTCTCTCCCAGTAATATATGTTGGATGTGAGATCTGTGTGTCTCCCACTAATATAGGCTGGATGTGAGGTCTGTGTGTCTCTCCCAGTAATATAGGCTGGATGAGAGCTCTGTGTCTCTCCCAGTAATATAGGCTGGATATGAGCTCTGTGTGTCTCCCCCAGTAATATAGGCTGGATGTGAGCTCTGTGTGTCTCTCCTAGTAATGTAGGCTGGATGTGAGATCTGTGTGTCTCTCCCAGTAATATAGGCTGGATGTGAGGTCTGTGTGTCTCTCCTAGTAATATAGGCTGGATGTGAGATCTGTGTGTCTTTCCCAGTAATATAGGCTGCATGTGAGCTCTGTGTGTCTCCCCCAGTAATATAGGCTGGATGTGAGCTCTGTGTGTCTCTCCCAGTAATGTAGGCTGGATGTGAGGTCTGTGTGTCTCTCCCAGTAATATAGGCTGGATGTGAGCTCTGTGTGTCTCTCCCAGTAATATAGGCTGGATGTGAGCTACAGTTAGGTCCAGAAATATTTGGACAGTGACACAATTTTCGCGAGTTGGGCTCTGCATGCCACCACATTGGATTTGAAATGAAATCTCGACAACAGAATTCAACTGCAGATTGTAACGTTTAATTTGAAGGTTTGAACAAAAATATCTGATAGAAATTGTAGGAATTGTACACATTTCTTTACAAACACTCCGCATTTTAGGAGGTCAAAAGTAATTGGACAAATAAACCAAACCCAAACAAAATATTTTTATTTTCAATATTTTGTTGCGAATCCTTTGGAGGCAATCACTGCCTTAAGTCTGGAACCCATGGACATCACCAAACGCTGGGTTTCCTCCTTCTTAATGCTTTTCCAGGCCTTTACAGCCGCAGCCTTCAGGTCTTGCTTGTTTGTGGGTCTTTCCGTCTTTAGTCTGGATTTGAGCAAGTGAAAAGCATGCTCAATTGGGTTAAGATCTGGTGATTGACTTGGCCATTGCAGAATGTTCCACTTTTTTGCACTCATGAACTCCTGGGTAGCTTTGGCTGTATGCTTGGGGTCATTGTCCATCTGTACTATGAAGCGCCGTCCGATCAACTTTGCGGCATTTGGCTGAATCTGGGCTGAAAGTATATCCCGGTACACTACAGAATTCATCCGGCTACTCTTGTCTGCTGTTATGTCATCAATAAACACAAGTGACCCAGTGCCATTGAAAGCCATGGATGCCCATGCCATCACGTTGCCTCCACCATGTTTTACAGAGGATGTGGTGTGCCTTGGATCATGTGCCGTTCCCTTTCTTCTCCAAACTTTTTTCTTCCCATCATTCTGGTACAGGTTGATCTTTGTCTCATCTGTCCATAGAATACTTTTCCAGAACTGAGCTGGCTTCATGAGGTGTTTTTCAGCAAATTTAACTCTGGCCTGTCTATTTTTGGAATTGATGAATGGTTTGCATCTAGATGTGAACCCTTTGTATTTACTTTCATGGAGTCTTCTCTTTACTGTTGACTTAGAGACAGATACACCTACTTCACTGAGAGTGTTCTGGACTTCAGTTGATGTTGTGAACGGGTTCTTCTTCACCAAAGAAAGTATGCGGCGATCATCCACCACTGTTGTCATCCGTGGACGCCCAGGCCTTTTTGAGTTCCCAAGCTCACCAGTCAATTCCTTTTTTCTCAGAATGTACCCGACTGTTGATTTTGCTACTCCAAGCATGTCTGCTATCTCTCTGATGGATTTTTTCTTTTTTTTCAGCCTCAGGATGTTCTGCTTCACCTCAATTGAGAGTTCCTTAGACCGCATGTTGTCTGGTCACAGCAACATCTTCCAAATGCAAAACCACACACCTGTAATCAACCCCAGACCTTTTAACTACTTCATTGATTACAGGTTAACGAGGGAGACACCTTCAGAGTTAATTGCAGCCCTTAGAGTCCCTTGTCCAATTACTTTTGGTCCCTTGAAAAAGAGGAGGCTATGCATTACAGAGCTATGATTCCTAAACCCTTTCTCCGATTTGGATGTGAAAACTCTCATATTGCAGCTGGGAGTGTGCACTTTCAGCCCATATCTATATATATAATTGCCTTATTCTGTCTGTCTGTCTGTCTGTCTGTCTGTCTGTCTATCTGTCTGTCTATCTGTCTGTCTGTCATGCTCCAAAATTGTGTCCTTACGGTGACACAAAGCTGATTGGCCGCTGGGCTCGCCATGGTCCCGCCCCCCCCACACCGATTGGCCGCTCGCCCAGGCTGCGCCCCCACACGGATTGGCCAGCCGCTCGCCCAGGCTCCGCCCCCCCCCACAGATTGGCCTCTCGCCCCGGCACCCTGCAGGCATTGGCAATTCGGCCACGCCACGCCCCGCCCCCCTCACGCAATGCACGCTAGCTCTGGCCCCGCCCCCTCCCTCCCCCCGCGCATTCCCCGAACTGACACGTCTGGACACGGCTGTCACCGAGGTGAGTACTGTACTCCCCCCCCCCTCAACCCCCCCCCCGGCCTCCGCTCGCACGGGAGTGGTGTGGATACGTTGGTAACCATGCTCGCATGGTTACAAGTGCATCAATGTCCTGCTGCTGCGGCGGAAGAAAACATACACACACATCAGATCACACTCACTCTCACACACACCTCACACACACCTCACACATACCTCACACACACCTCACACACACCTCACACACACCTCACATCGCATTCACATACTTACAGCATCCGGCGATATCGCTTGCTTCTCGGCCTCAATACTGTGCTGTTGTGACCTTCCAGGACCTGACGGAGGATCACATGGCCAGAGGCATGTGGTATCTCCGGATGTTGTGAGTGTGAGCGCGTATGTGCGATATCGTCAGTGTCTGTGTGTATGCGATCGGGTGTGTGTGAGTGGATGCGATCGGGTGTGTGTGAGTGGATGCGATCGGGTGTGTGTGAGTGGATGCGATCGGGTGTGTGTGAGTGGATGCGATCGGGTGTGTGTGAGTGGATGCGATCGGGTGTGTGTGAGTGGATGCGATCGGGTGTGTGAGTGTCGGCAGAGGAGCACGGCGTGCTGGAGGAGGCTGGGAGCAGAGAGGCTGATCATGGGGAAGGCTGGGAGGGGGAGGCTGATGCTGGGGGAGACTGGGAGGGGAAGGCTGATGCTGAAGGAGGCTGGGAGGGGGAGGCTGGGAGGAAGGAGGCTGGGAGGAGAGAGGCTGATCCTGGGGAAGGCTGGGAAGGGGAGGCTGATGCTGAGGGAGGCTGGAAGGAGAGAGGCTGATGCTGGGGGAGGCTGGAAGGAGAGAGGCTGAGGCTGGGAGGAGAGAGGCTGATGCTGGGGAAGGCTGATGCTGAGGGAGGCTGGGAGGGGAAAGCTGATGCTGGGGAAGGCTGGGAGGACGGAGGCTGGGAGGAGAGAGGCTGATCCTGGGGAAGGCTGGGAGAGGGAGGCTGATGCTGGGGGAGGCTGGAAGGAGAGAGGCTGATGCTGGGGGAGGCTGGAAGAAGAGAGGCTGATGCTGGGGGAGGCTGATGCTGGGGGAGGCTGGGAAGAGAGAGGCTGATGCTGGGGAAGGCTGGGAGGAGAGAGGCTGATGCTGGGGACAGAGAGGAGAGGCTGATGCTGGGAGGAGAGAGGCTGATGCTGGGATGAGAGAGGCTGATGCTGGGAGGAGAGAGGCTGATGCTGGGGGAGGCTGGGAGGGGGAGGCTGATGCTGGGGGAGGCTGGGACGAGGGAGGCTGATGCTGGTGGAGGCTGATGCTTGGGGAGGCTGATGCTGGGGGAGGCTGGAAGGAGAGAGGCTAATGCTGGTGGAGGCTGATGCTTGGGGAGGCTGATGCTGGGGGAGACTGGGAGGGGAAGGCTGATGCTGAGGGAGGCTGGGAGGGGGAGGCTGGGAGGAAGGAGGCTGGGAGGAGAGAGGCTGATCCTGGGGAAGGCTGGGAATGGGAGGCTGATGCTGAGGGAGGCTGGAAGGAGAGAGGCTGATGCTGGGGGAGGCTGGAAGGAGAGAGGCTGATGCTGGTGGAGGCTGATGCTTGGGGAGGCTGATGCTGGGGGAGACTGGGAGCGGAAGGTTGATGCTGAGGGAGGCTGGGAGGGGGAGGCTGGGAGGAAGGAGGCTGGGAGGAGAGAGGCTGATCCTGGGGAAGGCTGTGAAGGGGAGGCTGATGCTGAGGGAGGCTGGAAGGAGAGAGGCTGATGCTGGGGGAGGCTGGAAGGAGAGAGGCTGAGGCTGGGAGGAGAGAGGCTGATGCTGGGGAAGGCTGATGCTGAGGGAGGCTGGGAGGGGAAAGCTGATGCTGGGGAAGGCTGGGAGGACGGAGGCTGGGAGGAGAGAGGCTGATCCTGGGGAAGGCTGGGAGAGGGAGGCTGATGCTGGAGGAGGCTGGAAGGAGAGAGGCTGATGCTGGCGGAGGCTGATGCTGGGGGAGGCTGGAAGGAGAGAGGCTGATGCTTGGGGAGGCTGGGAGAGGGAGGCTGATGCTGAGGGAGGCTGGGAGGAGGGAGGCTGGGAGAGGTAGGCTGAGAGAAGAGAGGCTGATGCACACACACACACACACACACACGCGCGCACTGCACAACACACCACACACCACACACACACACACTGGGAACCACAAACAACTGCCCTACACAGACACCCACACACACAGACAACGCTGCACACACACAACACCCAACACACAAACACCGCGGCATACACAAATATACGCACATACCGCACAACACACACATTGCACAAAACATACCTCCCCCAAAACACACCACACACACACAAACCGCGCAACACACACACAACGCTACAGACACACAGCGCTCCGCAAACAACGCAACACACGCAACACACATACAACACCGCTCTCACCCCCCGTCACACCCAGACAACACCCAGAACATGTACAGCGCCTACACAAACACTTGGTAACTACACACAACAACATCTATATATATATATATATATATATATAACAAAAATCATACATGAACTACACAATACGTAAATTCTAGAATACCCGATGCGTAGAATCGGGCCACCTTCTAGTTATATATATAATTGTATTTCTGAACATATTTTTGTAAACAGCTAAAATAACAAAACTTGTGTCACTGTCCAAATATTTCTGGACCTAACTGTATGTGTGTCTCTCTCAGTAATATAAACAATAGGATAAAGCGTTGCACAACAGTCACAATGTATAGGGGAATAATGAAAAGCAGAACTGCTATGGGAATGCTAGACTGAAAAATACAATGGACTATCTGAAAAAAGTGGAAAAAACATGAAAATGGAATGTGCAAAACTGCTATGAATAATAGGAATGAGAGATATTTAGGCATTGTATTGATCAATGCAAAGGAGCCCCAAAACCAAACGCCAAGGTAATCTCTATTTTTGGGGTCCCTAACCTATGTGAAACCTCACCTGCAGTTAAAAAACTTGCTCTGTATGGGAAGCAAAGGGCCAAGCTATATATGTGAAATAAGACGCATGGCTGTGGGTGGGGCAGGGTTCTCAGACAGAAAATGCATACTAATTAAAAAATGTACGTCTGGAACACCTACAGTGCTGGCCAAAAGTATTGGCACCCCTGCAATTCTGTCAGATAATACTCAGTTTCTTCTTGCAATCACAAATTCTTTGGTATTATCTTCATTTATTTTGCTTGCAATGAAAAAACACAAAAGAGAATGAAACAAAAATCAAATCATTGATCATTTCACACAAAACTCCAAAAATGGGCCAGACAAAAGTATTGGCACCCTTAGCTTAATACTTGGTTGCACAAACATTAGCCAAAATAACTGCGCACAACCGCTTCCGGTAACCATCAATGAGTCTCTTACAATGCTCTGCTGGAATTTTAGACCATTCTGCTTTGGCAAACTGCTCCAGGTCCCTGAGATTTGAAGGGGCCTTCTCCAAACTGCCATTTTGAGATCTCTCCACAGGTTTTCTATGGGGTTCAGGTCTGGACTCATTGCTGGCCACTTTAGTAGTCTCCAGTGCTTTCTAGCAAACCATTTTTTAGTGCTTTTTGAAGTGTGTTTTGGGTCATTGTCCTGGTGGAAGACCCATGACCTCTGAGGGAGACCCAGCTTTCTCACACTGGGTCCTACATTATGCTGCAAAATTTGTTGGTAGTCTTCAGACTTCATAATGCCATGCACACGGTCAAGCAGTCCAGTGCCAGAGGCAGCAAAGCAACCCCAAAACATCAGGGAACTTCCGCCATGTTTGACTGTAGGGACCGTGTTCTTTTCTTTGAATGCCTCTTTTTTTTTCCTGTAAACTCTATGTTGATGGCATTTCCCAAAAATCTCTACTTTTGTCTCATCTGACCAGAGAACATTCTTCCAAAACGTTTTAGGCTTTCTCAGGTAAGTTTTGGCAAACTCCAGCCTGGCTTTTTTATGTCTCAGGGTAAGAAGTGGGGTCTTCCTGGGTATCCTACCATACAGTCCCTTTTCATTCAGACGCCCACGGATAGTACGGGCTGACACTGTTGTACCCTCGGTCTGCAGGGCAGCTTGAACTTGTTTGGATGTTAGTCGAGGTTCTTTATCCACCATCCACACAATCTTGCGTTGAAATCTCTCGTCAGTTTTTCTTTTCCTTCCACATCTAGGGAGGTTACCACAGTGCCATGGGCTTTACACTGCTTGATGACACTGCGCACCGTAGACACAGGAACTTTCAGGTCTTTGGAGATGGACTTGTAGCCTTGAGATTGCTCATGCTTCCTCACAATTTGAAGTCTCAAGTCCTCAGACAGTTCTTTGGTCTTCTTTCTTTTCTCCATGCTCAATGTGGTACACACAAGGACACAGGACAGAGGCTGAGGCAACTTTACTCCATGTCACCTGCTGCAAGTGTGATTTATTATTGCCGACACCTGTTAGGTGCCACAGGTAAGTTACAGGCGCTGTTATTACACAAATTACAGAAGCAGCACAGGATTTTTCAAACAGTGCCAATACTTTTGTCCACCCCCTTTTTTATGTTTGGTGTGGAATTATATCCAATTTGGCTTTATGACATTTTTTTTTCTTTTTATCATTGAAGACAAATTAAATGAAGATAATACCAAAGAATGTGTGATTGCAATCATTTTCAAGAAGAAACTGAGTATTATCTGACAGAATTGCAGGGGTGCCAATACTTTTGGCCAGCACTGTATACTGTGAACAAGTAATATTTCTCTCAGTAATACAGGATGGATGTGAGCTCTGTGTCTCTCTCCCAGTAATATAGGCTGGATGTGAGGCCTGTGTGTCTCTCCCAGTAATATAGGCTGGATGTGAGCTCTGTGTGTTTCTCCCAGTAATATAGGCTGGATGTGAGGTCTGTGTGTCTCTCCCAGTAATATAGGCTGGATGTGAGCTCTGTGTGTCTCTCCCAGTAATATAGGCTGGATGTGAGCTCTGTGTGTCTCTCCCAGTAATATAGGCTGGATGGGAGGTCTATGTGTCTTCCAGTAATATAGGCTGGATGGGAGGTCTATGTGTCTCTCAGTAATATAGGCTGAATGTGAGGTGTGTGTGTCTCTCCCAGTAATATAGGCTGGATGTGAGGTGTGTGTGTGTCTCCCAGTAATATAGGCTGGATGTGAGGTCTGTGTGTCTCTCCCAGTAATATAGGCTGGATGTGAGTTCTGTGTGTCTCCCAGTAATATAGGCTGGATGTGAGGTCTGTGTCTCTCTCAGTAATATAGGCTGGATATGAGCTCTGTGTGTCTCTGTCAGTAATATAGGCTGGATGTGAGCTCTATGTGTCTCTCCCAGTAATATAGGCTGGATGGGAGGTCTGTGTGTCTCTCTCAGTAATATAGGCTGGATATGAGCTCTGTGTGTCTCTCCCAGTAATATAGGCTGGATGGGAGGTCTATGTGTCTTCCAGTAATATAGGCTGGATATGAGCTCTGTGTGTCTCTCCCAGTAATATAGGCTGGATGTGAGGTCTGTGTGTCTCTCTCAGTAATATAGGCTGAATATGAGCTCTGTGTGTCTCTCCCAGTAATATAGGCTGGATGGGAGGTCTATGTGTCTTCCAGTAATATAGGCTGGATATGAGCTCTGTGTGTGTCTCTCAGTAATATAGGCTGGATGTGAGCTCTATGTGTCTCTCCCAGTAATATAGGCTGGATGTGAGGTCTGTGTGTCTCTCCCAGTAATATAGGCTGGATGTGAGCTCTATGTGTTTCTCCCAGTAATATAGGCTGGATGTGAGGTCTGTGTGTCTCCCAGTAATATAGGCTGGATGTGAGCTCTGGGTGTCTCTCCCAGTAATATAGGCTGGATGTGAGCTCTGGGTGTCTCTCCCAGTAATATAGGCTGGATGTGAGCTCTGGGTGTCTCTCCCAGTAATATAGGCTGCATGTGAGCTATGTGCGTCTCTCCCAGTAATATAGGCTGGATGTGAGCTCTGTGTGTCTCTCCCAGTAATATAGGCTGGATGTGAACTCTGTGTGTCTCTCCCAGTAATATAGGCTAGATGTGAGCTCTGTGTGTCTCTCCCAGTAATGTAGGCTGGATGTGAGGTCTGTGTGTCTCTCCCAGTAATATAGGCTGGATGTGAGCTCTGTGTGTCTCTCCCAGTAATATAGGCTGGATGTGAGCTCTGTGTGTCTCTCCCAGTAATATAGGCTGGATGTGAGGTCTCTGTGTCTCTCACAGTAATATAGGCTGGATGTGAGGCCTGTGTGTCTCTCCCAGTAATATAGGCTGGATGTGAGGTCTGTGTGTCTCTCCCAGTAATATAGGCTGGATGTGAGCTCTATGTGTTTCTCCCAGTAATATAGGCTGGATGTGAGGTCTGTGTGTCTCTCCCAGTAATATAGGCTGGATGTGAGCTCTGGGTGTCTCTCCCAGTAATATAGGCTGGATGTGTGCTCTGTGTGTCTCTCCCAGTAATATAGGCTAGATGTGAGCTCTGTGTGTCTCTCCCAGTAATGTAGGCTGGATGTGAGGTCTGTGCGTCTCTCCCAGTAATATAGGCTGGATGTGAGGTCTGTGTGTCTCTCCCAGTAATATAGGCTGGATGTGAGGTCTGTGTGTCTCTCCCAGTAATATAGGCTGGATGTGAGCTCTGGGTGTCTCTCCCAGTAATATAGGCTGGATGTGAGCTCTGGGTGTCTCTCCCAGTAATATAGGCTGCATGTGAGCTATGTGCGTCTCTCCCAGTAATATAGGCTGGATGTGAGCTCTGTGTGTCTCTCCCAGTAATATAGGCTGGATGTGAGCTCTGTGTGTCTCTCCCAGTAATATAGGCTAGATGTGAGCTCTGTGTGTCTCTCCCAGTAATGTAGGCTGGATGTGAGGTCTGTGTGTCTCTTCCAGTAATATAGGCTGGATGTGAGGTCTGTGTGTCTCTCCCAGTAATATAGGTTGGATGTGAGCTCTGGGTGTCTCTCCCAGTAATATAGGCTGCATGTGAGCTATGTGCGTCTCTCCCAGTAATATAGGCTGGATGTGAGCTCTGTGTGTCTCTCCCAGTAATATAGGCTGGATGTGAGCTCTGTGTGTCTCTCCCAGTAATATAGGCTAGATGTGAGCTCTGTGTGTCTCTCCCAGTAATGTAGACTGGATGTGAGGTCTGTGTGTCTCTTCCAGTAATATAGGCTGGATGTGAGGTCTGTGTGTCTCTCCCAGTAATATAGGCTGGATGTGAGCTCTGGGTGTCTCTCCCAGTAATATAGGCTGCATGTGAGCTATGTGCGTCTCTCCCAGTAATATAGGCTGGATGTGAGCTCTGTGTGTCTCTCCCAGTAATATAGGCTGGATGTGAGCTCTGTGTGTCTCTCCCAGTAATATAGGCTAGATGTGAGCTCTGTGTGTCTCTCCCAGTAATGTAGACTGGATGTGAGGTCTGTGTGTCTCTCCCAGTAATATAGGCTGGATGTGAGCTCTGTGTCTCTCCCAGTAATATAGGCTGGATATGAGGTCTGTGTGTTTCTCCCAGTAATATAGGCTGGATGTGAGGTCTGTGTGTCTCTCCCAGTAACATAGTCTTTTAAGAAAAAAATAATAAACAAGAACAGTGTGAAATGTTTACATACCTTTAAAGGAGTATTTTATTTTAATCAGTGTTAAGAGTCCCTCTATGATAAGCTGATCACTGGTTGTGCCACTAGTGATTTGTGGGGAGATCCAGTGTTTATGTCACACAGTTTTGCACAAACCTCACCGACTGTCATAGCGGCATTGGGCACTTTTCAGTTTGCAGATTCTGACACTCCGTCTGTTGGTTTCTCTGGTGTCTGGGATCAACACAGTCAGACTCGGGCATTGACCTGCTGTGTGCTGATTCATAGGCAGGCAAGCAAGAGTTAATCTCTTTGGTCTGTTTACTCCTTTGGTCATATGTTGTGGTGAGGACAATCACATCTATACCCCTCCTATTTATGCTGGTGGAAACCTTCCACCCATGCCAGCTATAGTTGATTCTATGTTGGTCTGCAAGGTGTGGTGTCCCAGACTTACTGGTGAACGTTGTGCTCATTGCCTGTTGCAGTTGAGGCATTTACCCCTGTTGTTTTGTAGCTTCCTTCCTGCTCTTTTTCTTCCTGAACCTCTTATTGTCTATACCTTTATGTGTATGTGATGTGTGACAGAGTTTTGGTTTTCCCTTGTCTGTCTTAATCTGTGGGTTTCATTACACACCTGTCATGTCCCTCTATGGAGGGAGGGAGAATCAGCTCAGGACTGTTGAAGAGCAGGGCCAGGAAGGATACTCAGGCATCCCCACCATCAGGAGTATCCCTGAGATTAGGAATGGTATAGGGTCCCCTAGCTCGAGGGACAGCTTAGGAGTCCCGATTTTCTGCTATCCCATAGTCATCATGACAGTTTAATTTCCCTGGTGCGCCATCACAAGAAAAATTATAGGGGCTGACCAGTGGAAATAATTTGTCATCTATTGATTAAATGAGTGATAACTTAGAAATCAGTGGGAGTCCAAACGAAGGGTGGGCATAGAAAGTTAATAATCTATGGAACCTCCACCGATCCCAAAATGGGGCTTTACAATGTGTTTAAACAACACCCATTCATATGGGACTTCAAAATTCTGTACTCCGCTATCTGCAGCAGTCCCTTACTAGTGGAGCAGCTGGACCCACTATGATGAGCAAATTACCACCTATCCAGAGGATGGGAAGAACATCTTAAAGGGCATGTCCACTTTCAACATTCTTTAATCTACTAACTTGTTCTGTTAAAAAATACCAAACTCAGCCACCCCCCACCCTTGTCCACAAATACCCACTGAAGGAGAGACATCTACAACTTCACCGTGTGACCGCTGCAGCCAATCACTAGGTGGAACAAGATTGCTGAACTGAGAGATTGGGCCATCGGTGGTGTTGCCAGCAGGTAAGTAAGGCAGATTTGGGTATTGGTAAACATATTTGAACATAGACAACCACTAAAAACCTTTTTCCAAAAAAGGAGGGTGACCGTCTCCGCTTTCCCAGCGGCTGTCATCCAGCCCTAAAGTGCTATGATTTATTATGTTTTTTATTGAATAAAATCAATAACAAATGAATATATTTTACAATGCTGGAATCACGGATGGTAAGACCACAGATGCCTAGAAATAGTTCATGAAGTTTTCTAATCTAGTCTAAATTCTGGGCACTTGAGCATTCAATGCGCTGCATTATACTGCCACCTGGTGGTAGAAAGGTGTCTTACATCTCAAGATTTATTGAATGAGAAATACAATTTTTTTTTTTCCTAGAACTTCTACTTAGATTTGTTTTTGTATGAGAAATTCTTAATGGACATTTTTATAAATTTGCCTTTCACTCCCTCGCCTTCGCAGAGCAATTTTTGTTTTTAATTTTGCATTTTTCCCTCCTTTTCTTCCAAGCGCCATAACTTTTTTTTTTTTTTTTTCCCCTGCAATTGGTCGTGGAATGGAGGGGCAAGCACCCCCGAAACACCGTGTCTGCAAATTGGGATTCTGATCTGGCTTATATATCCGACCTAGGTCATATGCAAAGGATTGTAAAAAATCCACATTTGACTTTTAGGATCCCTACTTCCAATAGGTGGCGCTAGAGTTTGTCTCCAGTCCTGGAGAGACAATTTGGATTTTTCTTTGCAAGACAAGTTGTAGTTTTGAATGACATCATTAATTTTTACCATAAATTGCACTGGAAACCGGGGGAAAAGTTCCAAGTGGGATGAAATCATGAAAAATAATGCAATTCCGCCATGTTTTGAGGGTTTCGTTTTTATGGTTTTTATTCAGTGGTAAAAATGACTTTCCAGGTCATTGCAATTAAGGTTTTACTAATCTTGTGAATATTTGTTGTTTTTTTTTTTTTTTTATTTAATTGGTGAAAAGTTTGTAAAAAAAAAATTTGGTTTGTGGCGCCATCTTCCAAGTACCGTAATATTTTCATTTTTCTGTCAATAGAGCTTGAAGAGTCTTGTTTTTTGCGTTGTGAGCTGACATTTTTATTGATACCAGTTAGGGTAATATGCGACGTTTTGATTGCTTTTTAACTTTTTTTTTGGGAGGAGCAACGCCCAGGAAAAAAACCCCAACACATCTCTTGCTTTTTTATTTTTTTAATTTTTTTTTTTTACATTCTGTATGAGTTAATTAAGGTTATATTTTGTTACACCAAATGTTTACAGACATAGCGACAACAAATATATTTATTGTGTTTTTTATTTCTTTATTTTTTAATGGGGGAAAAAAAATGGATAATTTAAATTTTTATACATGTTTTTTAATTTTCACATATTTTGGATTAGTCTTTTTTGGGGACTTAAACCTGTGATTGTTCAATCGCTTTTGTCATATGCTACAAAACCTCACGTTGTGGGACCTCATGCACTTGAGCCCAGGCAACCACATAATTTTAATGCCACTGTCAGAAATTGAGAGCAGCATCTAAATGGTTAACAGCAGCAATTGGGGTTCAGATTTGGATGCTGCAGAGAGATGCTGGCTGTGTTATACTGCAGACATCAGCCTCATGTGGAGCAAGTTCAGCTCCTGAGTCCCCTCCTCATGGTCTCTCCAACAATGAAGTACGTTTAGAAAGTTTTCCATAAAGGGGTTAAACACACTTAAATCTGTGATTGTCCAATCACTTTTTGCCATATACTACAACACCTCACGTTGTGGGAGCTCATGCGCTCGAACCCAGGCAACCACATCAATTTAACGCCACTGTCAGAAATTGAGAGCAGCATCTAAATGGTTAACAGGAGCAATTGGGGTTCAGATTTGGATGCTGCAGATAGATGCTGGCTGTGTAATACTGCAGACATCAGCCGCATGTTGAGCGAGTTCAGCTCCTGAGTCCCATCCTCACATGGTCTCCGCAGCAATAAACTACCTTTACATCATTTTGCATTAAGGGGTTAAACACACTTTTGGAGATACATGATTTTCTTCACTTTATTAACAGGAGCATTATCATAGTGGTTTAGAGGTTGACTTATCATAGTTCAGAAAACACATAGTTAATATGGTGTCTGGATGGAGAAAAACACAAAAAAGAACATTTATCACATAAGCTTAGTTCCGAAACAAAACAAAAAATTGAACTGCTCATGTCACCTCCTACAAAAATGAATGAAAAAGAAATCAAAACGTCGTACTGACCCCAAAATAGTACTGATAAAAACAACAGATTTTCTATCACTGGTCGTGAGTCGCACGTGATACATGCACCATACGCTTAAAGGGAATCTATCAGCAGGTTTTTGCTATGTAATCTGAAGACATCATGCTCTGTGGGCTAACATACAGAATTCAGCTGTGCATCTCTTATCAAGATGAGCGTAGAAGAAATAGGTGACACTCACTGATACATAAAGTCTGTTATTTTGTTGCTTCAAAACCATGTATGCACTTAGACGTGGGCAACGCCTTGGACAACGGCTGTTTCACAAAACACTGCGCTTCAACGGGTCCTATACCTAGAACAAGACCCGTTGAAGCGCAGTATCGTGCAAAACGGATGTAGGCCATGGTGCTGCCAGCATCAAGTTTCTGTCCCTTTAACCAGGTCTCTCGTCACACAATTGAGGTTCTGTCATTTTAATCAGGTGTCCACTAACATGATCAAGACTCCTTCCCTTTAACCATGCCTCCGCTCATGTGATTGAAGTTACGTCCCTTTAAACATGCTTCTGCTCAAACTATTGAAGTTACATCCCTTTAACCAGACCTCCACGCACACAATTGAGATTCTGTTCCTTTTCACCAGGCCTCCACTCACACGATCGAGGCTCCGTCCATTTAACCAGGCCTCCGCTCACATGATCGAAGTTTCATCCTTTTAACCTTGAAAATCAGAATTCTTTATTTTACCGCAAGGTTCTGACCCCTCGGGTCATCCACTACCAATGACAACTATGTATTT
Source organism: Anomaloglossus baeobatrachus (assembly GCF_048569485.1). NCBI lineage: Eukaryota > Metazoa > Chordata > Amphibia > Anura > Aromobatidae > Anomaloglossus > Anomaloglossus baeobatrachus. The sequence goes on from NC_134355.1 coordinate 24,679,633, forward strand.
CCAACCACGCTCCCATAGAGTTTAAGCCAGTTCAGGCCTTGCTGCACATATGACTTACCACAAGTCTGGGCGATGACCGAGCCCCTGTGGTTTTTGTATTTTCTTCCTGTGTCACAGCAGATCACGTCCTCCCCCGTCCGTCTAGTCTCTCCCTTAGGGGTACTTTGCACGCTGCAACATCGCTAGCCGATGCTAGCGATGCCGAGTGCGATAGTACCCGCCCCCGTCGCACATGCGATATCTTGTGATAGTTGCCGTAGCGAACATTATCGCTACGGCAGCTTCACACACACTTACCTGCCTAAGGGGGCGGGTCATGCAGCGTCACAGCGACGTCACACGGCAGGCGGCCAATAGAAGCGGAGGGGCGGAGATGAGCAGGACGTAAACATCCCGCCCACCTCCTTCCTTCCGCATTGCCGGTGGAAGCAGGTAAGGAGATGTTCCTCGCTCCTGCGGCTTCACACACAGCGATGAGTGCTGCCGCAGAAACGAGGAACTACATCGTACCTGCGGACACACCGACATTATGAAAATGAATGACGTGACACAGATCACCGATTTTTGACTGTTTCACGCTCGTTCATCTTCTCTCCTAGGCTTTACACGTTGCGACATCGTTACCGGCTCCAGGAACGTGTTCCGGCAGAGTCCTGGCGTCCCTGCACTGTGTAGCGCTAATTACATGCGGTCGTTAAGCACCACCGCTCCTGCGGCCAGCGCTCCTCCGCCAGCTCCGTCAGGCGCAGACATCTTTCTCCCGTCCCCCCTTGGTTCTTTCTAGCACTTCCTCTTTGGGGGCGGGGCTTTACTTTCGCGCCTTCCCTGCTCGGGGAAGACGCTTGAGCGGGAAATCTTCACGCCAAAGATGGTGGAACTTCAAATTTTTCGGCCGGACGCCGCCGGAGGGAACTGCAAGGCGCACTTCTACAGGTACGTAGATCGGTTCTATCCTGTTCACAGCGCCAAGTTGTCGCGGGCGGAGGGGACGCGCTCGCCACGCTCGGGTCCAGAGCTTCTGCTGCTGCTGCCCGGTGGCTCGAGCGGTGGGCCGGAGTCGGGGACTCGAGCGGCGCTCCTCGCCCGTGAGTCAAAAGGGGTTGTTTGTTTGGGGATTTAGTCCCTGACGCCACCCACGGGTTGTGGTGAAGATGGGCACCACCGCTGCTGGTGACGGGGATCCCGGGAGCGATGGTAGGGAGCAGCTGGGATGTTGTTTTCCCCCTCCGTGAGTAGGGGTTGGTGGTCCCGGGGCCCGGTGGTGTGACGGGGAGGCAGGGTTGATGAGGTGCAGGGTTGCAGGGACAGTGCGGCGCGGTGCCGGACGGCACTGGTGTACTCACTCAGCAACAGATGCACAAAGTCTCCGGTAAACCAAACGGCTGGATGGACGGGTCCCGCAGCCGGCCGCAGTGTCTCTCTCCCCGGACAGGTGATGGCGGCCGTCTTTCCCTGCACCTTTGTGTACTATCTTGACTACGATGGGTCCCCAACGGTAGTCCGCTCCCCGGTGTATAGATACCGGAGGAGCCCGTTTTGCCCGCAGGCGCTGGCCCCTGGGTCTCTAGCCTGTGGCGGCGGCTGTATACCCTCACTGTGCGGACGGTTGCCTTCTGACGGGACTTGGTTGTTAGGGAACCCCGGGGGTTCCTGTCACATTCGGATTTGACTATTGACGGCGGCTCCAAGCCTGGTCGAGGTCCGATGGCCCTGCCTGTGTGCTTAGCTTCACTCCGTTACGCGGTCTGGTACCGGTGGGCCACCGCCCAGCCCCGGTCCTTACGGCTCTGCGGAGTTCCACCAACTCCTGCAGACGGCCACCACCATCTGCCAACCTTGCTCTCAGTGCCTGGGCTCCAACCCAAACACTCGCAGTACGTGACCTCTCACTTTCACCTCCTGGACTCAACTAACTGCTTTTCCCGCCTCCAGGCCTGTGAACTCCTCGGTGGGTGGGGCCAACCGCCTGGGTCCACCCCACCTGGTGTGGACATCAGACCCTGGAGAGAGGCAAGAAGGGTTTTGTGTCTGGCTAATGTAACTGCCTGGGGGTGGGGGTGTGTGAGTGTTGTCTGTGGCTACCTGGCTAGGCCAGGGCGCCACATTCCCTCTTGGTAAAATGCAGATCGTCCGCGGGCTGCCCGTCCATCACCGGTTTTATTTTTTTTCAAAACTGCAAAGATATAAATACATGGAAAACGGTAAACATAAGCATATTTTTAGGTCCTCTTAAACGTTGCACATATAAACATTTTTAATACTGACGGACGGACGAATGTCTTCCGCTCTCCCACCCAAGCAACCTAGCCCTGATACTGCCCCTAAGAAGTGGGCAGCACCCCTTTACCCCAGTCCAGGTTCAGGCTGCCCGAGCGGGAACGGGTACGGTTACTCGCACCCGACTGTCACTTCAGGGGACCCCCCGTTCAAGGGGGACCCCTGACCCCCGGAGGATGGCCACCGGTCCTGGTGGTGGCCGGGCCCCAGCCTGCTCTGCTGCGGGCCCTTCCTCCAATCTGCCTCTCCGGAGGCAGCAACGGTATCCATCCCACAACATTATTTACAACCCCACAAGTTCGGGGGTGGCCTGCTAGTTCTCGGCCATGTCCATGAGCAGTTTCTCATGTGGGTATAGGGGTTTAACTTAACAACAGGGACAACTCCAGTCCCGATGGGGACGGTTCTCTACTCGGACGGTAATCAGGTGAAACTTCGGTTTGATTAGTTTTTCATTACTTCACATAACGGTGCTGGGGGTCCCAACGGGGAAAACTGTATGCAACGGTGGACTGCTGCCTTTACTTTAGGTCGACTTCCTCGTAGACCTGCTCCACCTCGACATCCTGATGGCAGCAAGGTGGGGGAGGGGACTGGGACTGCGCCTGGAAACTGCGGCCTTCCCTCACCTTCACATCGAGGGCAAACCAGCCGCTCTCCCCATAGTGTCAAGTGTAGGACACAAGGTCACCTGGCAGCAGGTCTCGGCCTGGGTGGCCCATCGGCAGATGGGCATGTACATCCCGGTGGGCTACAAACACTTCGGCCTCCAGGCCCGGTTCGTATATGAAGCCGTACCCCCGATGGGGATCAAATCTCCGGACCTGACCTTCATACACCGGGCCTCGTACCCGGAATGTAGCATGGCAGAGGTTGTCCTTCTCGCGGATGGTGCGGGCCACCACTTCGGCTCTTTGTCGCTCCCTCTCGGCAATTTCCCGGCCCAGCGGAGTCGGCTCCCTGTCCCAGTAAGGGGCGTCTGCATGCCCCCCGCGCACGGGTCGGGCCCCGCGGGACTTCCTTCACGCTGCCCACAACTGGCGCCCTTTTTGGAAGGTCCCGCGGTGACATGGCCTGGGGTGCTGCCTCACAGCGGCGACCCGGCGCAGCCTCAGCCAAGGTTTCGGGTTTGGGAACAGGGGTTCTCACCGGCTGGACCTCCGCCTCCTTCTGGACCGCACGGACTACCGGAGCCGGAATGGTCTTGGGTGCGGCCACTTCTGGTGCCGACGGCTTCTCCTCGCGGACGGGCACCTCCCTTTGGATCTTCCAGGGTAGTAGCACGGGTCGTCCGCGGACAACGCCAGCAGGCAGGCCCTCCAGGGCAGGCAAGCGGACCTCCGCTACCGGTGGTAAGGGTAACGGGCCTAGTGACGGGGCAGCAGCAACCGGCACGGATAGCGGGGGAGGCAGCAGGGCAAGCGGGCGCAGACCGGGCCCCTCAGCTGCAGCGACCGGTCCAATTTGGACACAGGGGAGTGGGTCGCTTACCCGCTCCTCCAATTCTGTCTCCACCTCGCGTCTCCACACGGCCGCCGTCATCTCCGCCATTTCGGCCACCCAGCCTTGCAAGAAGGGCTCCACTTGGGCCTGCAGGCGGTTGCACATTCTTGCGGTCTGGACCTCCACCCACGCCGCTGTTCCGGGCGTAGGCTCTGGGGTTTCAGCGGTGCCGGACGGACGGGACATTCTGCGCAGCAATGTTCCAGGAACCAGATGGTTTGCAGAGTCCTGGCGTCCCTGCTTTATGGCCTTGGTTACATGCGGCCAGACGCCATCCGTCCCCCCTTGGTATTTCTTCGACACTCCCTCTTTAGGGGCGGGGCTTTGCTTTCGCGCCTTCCCTGCTCGGGGAAGACGCTCGAGCGGGAGACTTTCGCGCCAAAGATTGCGGCGCTCAAAATTTTTCGGCTGGACGCCGCCGGCGGGAACCACAAGGCACACTTCTACGGGTAAGTAGATCAGCACGATCCTGTTCATGACGCCAAGTTGTCGCGGGCGGCGGGCCGCTGCGCTTGCTAACGCCTGGGTCCGGTGCTGCTGCTGCTGCTCGGTGGCTCGAGCGGTGTGCCGGAGCTGGGGACTCGAGCCGCGCTCCTCGCCCGTGAGTAAAAAGGGGTTGTTTGTTTGGGGATTTAGTCCGTGACGCCATCCACGGGTTGTGGTGAAGATGGGCACCACCGCTGCTGGTGACGGGGAGCCTGGGAGCGATGGTAGGGAGCAGCTGGGATGTTGTTTTCCCCCTCCTTGGGTAGGGGTTGGTGGTCTCGAGGCCCGGTGGTGTGACAGGGAGGCAGGGTTGATGAGGTGCAGGGTTGCAGGGACAGCGCGACGCGGTGCCGGACGGCACTGGTGTACTCACTCAGCAACAGATGCACAAAGTCTCCGGTAAACCAAACGGCTGGATGGATGGGTCCCGCAGCCGGCCGCAGTGTCTCTCTCCCCGGACAGGTGATGGCGGCCGTCTTTCCATGCACCTTTGTGTACTATCTTGACAAGATGGGTCCCCAACGGTAGTCCGCTCCCCAGTGTATGGATACCGGAGGAGCCCGTTTTGCCCGCAGGCGCTGGCCCCTGGGTCTCTAGCCTGTGGCGGTGGCTGTATACCCTCACAGTGCGGACGGTTGCCTTCTGACAGGACTTGGTTGTTAGGGAACCCCGGGGGTTCCTGTCACATTCGGATTTGACTATTGACGGCGGCTCCAAGCCTGGTCGGGGTCCGATGGCCCTGCCTGTGTGCTTAGCTTCACTCCGTTCCCCGGTCCGGTACCGGTGGGCCACTGCCCAGCCCCGGTCCTTATGGCTCTGTGGAGTTCCACCAACCCCTGAAGACGGCCACCACCGTCTGCCAACCTTGCTGTCAGTGCCTGGGCTCCAACCCAGACACCCGCAGTACGTGACCTCTCACTTTCACCTCCTGGACTCAACTAACTGCTTTTCCCGCCTCCAGGCCTGTGAACTCCTCGGTGGGTGGGGCCAACCGCCTGGCTCCACCCCACCTGGTGTGGACATCAGACCCTGGAGGGAGGCAACAAGGGTTTTGTGTCTGGCTAATGTAACTGCCTGGGGTTGGGGGTGTGTGAGTGTTGTCTGTGGCTACCTGGCTAGTCCAGGGCGCCACACGTCACTTTCGATTTGACCCCGACGAGATCGCAGGTGCGATGTCGCAACGTGCAAAGTACCCCTTACTTCCATTCAAACAGTCCTTCTCCTTTTAGTTCCTGTGTCCCTTTTAGTTCCTACCTCCATTGTCTCTGATCACTAGATGGCAGCATCCGTTCACCAATGAGCCACTCCACCCATTAGGCCTCCTTCACCCATCCCTTTAAAAAGTGCCCGTGTTGCAGGGTTTGTTTTGTCCATTCGTGTAATATGACACTGGAGAAAAGGATGTTTTGCTTATTTATCCTGTTATTGAAGGGAGAAAGATCTGAGGTCTAGGATAATAGATATGGTCGCTCCACAGAGAAGAGGTGGACAGAATACGGATACTTAAATGGAAAGAACCAGAGCGGATTTATAGATAGAACACCCTAAACCTAATGCTGGCAATGTGAGCTTCTTATGCCCCAGTGCTGGGGGAGGGCGGGAGGCGCAGGGTGACCAGGGCCCTAACTTTGGGAAGTTTGGATGGTCATTCCTTGTTTCCATGGGTCTCTTCTGGTTGTTTTGGTTTGTACTTGACTCCAAAAACATTTATGGGTTATTTGTATATACATATCATAACACTGGACCTGCAGCCAAAATGGGTTAGACGGTCCGGGGGGTGCCCAAATCTTTACATAGGGCTCCCCCTCAATAGACAATGGGACGAGGTGGGAGGACAAACTGGTATGAGTGCTGCAAACCTACTCCGGCATGTTAGTACCCAGGAAAAGGCAAAATAAGAGGCACCCTACCTCACACCCAGCGCACATGCCCCATCCCTGGACATGAGGGTCATGCTGCGGTGCAAGGGTTAAAAGAGAAGCACCAAAACGCCCTGCCCTGCGTTGGCTCATCTTCTAATATATAAAGCTGAATGTGTCTGTGTGTGTGTGTGTGTATGTCTGTGTGTGTGTGTATATCCGGGATTGGCATCTGCACCGTTGCAGCTACAGCCACAAACTGTTGCACACTCACACGTCTGGACCCCGAGAGCGTCATAGGCTATGTTTTGAGGGGAAATTTTAACCCCACGCTTTACAGTTATTCACCAAAAAACCTGCCTCCATTAAAGCGAATGGAGCTGGGAGCCACAGTGCAGCCAGAACTTCAGAAGAATGCGCAGCCACGCCCTTATATGGAATGTTGGTGTGTCACAATGCAGCCAGGGAAAGAGACAGACACAGACAGGGAAAGAGTAAGAAACAGACATAGACAGGGTAAGAGACAGACACAAAGAGACAGACACAGACAAAGACAGACTGACAGGGAAAGAGACAGACACAGACAAAGAGACAGAGACAGACACAGGGAAACAGACAGACAGGGAAAGAAAGGGAAAGAGACAGACAGGGTAAGAGGCAGACAAAGACAGGTAAAGAGACAGAGAAAGAGACAGACACAGGGAAAGAGACAGCGGGAAAGAGAGAAAGAGACAGACAGGGAAAGAGAGGGAAAGAGACAGACAGGCAAAGAAAGGGAAAGAGACAGACAGGCAAAGAAAGGGAAAGAGACAGACAGGCAAAGAAAGGGAAAGAGACAGACAGGCAAAGAAAGGGAAAGAGACAGACAGGGAAAGAGACAGACAGGGAAAGTGACAGAGATACAGTTAGGTCCAGAAATATTTGGACAGTGACACAATTTTCGCGAGTTGGGCTCTGCATGCCACCACATTGGATTTGAAATGAAATCTCTACAACAGAATTCAAGTGCAGATTGTAACGTTTAATTTGAAGGTTTGAACAAAAATATCTGATAGAAATTGTAGGAATTGTACACATTTCTTTACAAACACTCCACATTTTAGGAGGTCAAAAGTAATTGGACAAATAAACCAAACCCAAACAAAATATTTTTATTTTCAATATTTTGTTCCGAATCCTTTGGAGGCAATCACTGCCTTAAGTCTGGAACCCATGGACATCACCAAACGCTGGGTTTCCTCCTTCTTAATGCTTTGCCAGGCCTTTACAGCCGCAGCCTTCAGGTCTTGCTTGTTTGTGGGTCTTTCTGTCTTAAGTCTGGATTTGAGCAAGTGAAATGCATGCTCAATTGGGTTAAGATCTGGTGATTGACTTGGCCATTGCAGAATGTTCCACTTTTTTGCACTCATGAACTCCTGGGTAGCTTTGGCTGTATGCTTGGGGTCATTGTCCATCTGTACTATGAAGCGCCGTCCGATCAACTTTGCGGCATTTGGCTGAATCTGGGCTGAAAGTATATCCCGGTACACTTCAGAATTCATCCGGCTACTCTTGTCTGCTGTTATGTCATCAATAAACACAAGTGACCCAGTGCCATTGAAAGCCATGCATGCCCATGCCATCACGTTGCCTCCACCATGTTTTACAGAGGATGTGGTGTGCATGGATCATGTGCCGTTCCCTTTCTTCTCCAAACTTTTTTCTTCCCATCATTCTGGTACAGGTTGATCTTGGTCTCACCTGTCCATAGAATACTTTTCCAGAACTGAGCTGGCTTCATGAGGTGTTTTTCAGCAAATGTAACTCTGGCCTGTCTATTTTTGGAATTGATGAATGGTTTGCATCTAGATGTGAACCCTTTGTATTTACTTTCATGGAGTCTTCTCTTTACTGTTGACTTAGAGACAGATACACCTACTTCACTGAGAGTGTTCTGGACTTCAGTTGATGTTGTGAACGGGTTCTTCTTCACCAAAGAAAGTATGCGGCGATCATCCACCACTGTTGTCATCCGTGGACGCCCAGGCCTTTTTGAGTTCCCAAGCTCACCAGTCAATTCCTTTTTTCTCAGAATGTCCCCGACTGTTGATTTTGCTACTCCAAGCATGTCTGCTATCTCTCTGATGGATTTTTTCTTTTTTTCAGCCTCAGGATGTTCTGCTTCACCTCAATTGAGAGTTCCTTAGACCGCATGTTGTCTGGTCACAGCAACAACTTCCAAATGCAAAACCACACACCTGTAATCAACCCCAGACCTTTTAACTACTTCATTGATTACAGGTTAACGAGGGAGACGCCTTCAGAGTTAATTGCAGCCCTTAGAGTCCCTTGTCCAATTACTTTTGGTCCCTTGAAAAAGAGGAGGCTATGCATTACAGAGCTATGATTCCTAAACCCTTTCTCCGATTTGGATGTGAAAACTCTCATATTGCAGCTGGGAGTGTGCACTTTCAGCCCATATTATATATAGAATTGTATTTCTGAACATGTTTTTGTAAACAGCTAAAATAACAAAACTTGTGTCACTGTCCAAATATTTCTGGACCTAACTGTAGATAGACAGACAGCGAAAGAGATTGAGACAGACGGAGAAAAAAACAGAGACAGTCAGAGACAGACAGGGAAAGAGACAGACAGACAAAGAGATAGATAGAGAGAGAGAGAGACAGAGAGATATATACAGAGGGGGAGACAGACAGAGAATGGGAGAGAAACAGAGAGACAGTTACTATCCCGGGCGTTAATACATTCTATTTTGTACAGCTAGTATTTAATATATATCATAGGGGGAATTAAAAAATGACATAGACCATGACCAGGTTTTTCCCACCTGACTAGCGATTTTCAAACTGCATTTTGCAAAACTACAACTATCAGCATTCACTGAGCTGCTGGGAGTTGTAGTTCTGCAACAGCTATAAGGCCAAAAGCTGTCAGTTGTAGTTTTGCTATCCAGACTCTATTAGCGCATAGTGGGAGTTGTAGTTCTGCAAAGCGAAAGGGTCAGGGGCTGTCAGGGCTTGCTGGGAGTTGTAGTTCTGCAACAGCTTTGTGCAACAGGTTGCATACAACCGCATTATAACGCTCTGCTCACATCTGCTAAATAATAACGAACGGAAACTTGGGATTCAACCCAAGGACGGACCGGTGACACGGCAGACACAGGGGGGCCCGACAGACCCTACTGACAAGTCATAGGTCACGTTTTATGTGGAGAACAGTGAATATGATGGAATCTGCGCCTGAGGTCCCAGCAGTGTGAACAGAACCTATAAATGAGCTCTGAGAATCTGCTGCCACCTGCTGGTAACTATTAAGACCGCACCATGGGAAATAAGTGAGGCAGTGCCCGGCTTCAGACACATCCATCCTGATAAAACACAACAATAACAGACAAGGAGATGGTGCACCACAGGGCAAGGGGTTAAACTGTTACTCGTCGCCGGGCTGCAGTACCCTGTGGCAACTGAAGCCTCAGGAGCGCCACAGAGACAGAAGCTTTTTTCACCAAGACGAGTTCTTCTGTATTTTTGTGCCCAACTCACATAGATACGGCCAAAAATGGCGTCCAACAAAAGCACAATGACGCACTCTGCATCATTACTGACAATGGTCCCGTCAGCGCATGCGCCCAAATGCCACTTTCCAGGGCTTCAGACAGGAGCCCCAAAGTGAAAATCAAACATAAAGAGACCCAGCCTTAACATGTCCATTTTCTGCCGGCAGCACTGATGTCACACGGACCGCACACTGATGTGATCTGTATGACACACACCGGAGAAAACACAGGTCACATAAAAATAAAGCATTTTTATGCTCACCTGTCTCCAGCGCTCCAGTCTCTGTCCCTGCTGTTGCTTCCGGGCCACTCATTATGCCTCATGCATATTTACTATATTCACCGCAGACCCGGAAGT